>NC_134404.1:174491133-174701133 GCF_038048845.1 Mixophyes fleayi
TGCAATCTAAGTTGCTTACACTCACTTATAAATACCTCTTTATGTAAAGGATTAAGTGGATTCTGGACTACTCTTGATTAGCGCTGGCTTACCTGAGATGCTGAGTCTAACGAACTCCCCGGTGTTCACCAAGAACCACCGCATGGTGGGATGGGCTTAGCTCCCGGGAGACGCAGGTCACGGTCCTCAGGCTCGCCTCAAGAAGTATTGTAGCAGCAGGAGCAGCAGGAGGATGCAGCGAGGAGGTAGTACAATCCGGGTCAAGGGCACAGGCAATCAGAGAAGTCAGCAAGCTGGGTCGGTACACAGATATGGCAAATATGCGAGTAGAGAGAGGAACGTCAAACAATCCGGGTCAGGGGCACAGGCAATCAGAGTAGTCAGCAAACCGGGTTGGTACACAGATATGGCAGATCCAGAAAGGTCAGCAAGCCGGGTCGGTACACAGGAGGTCAAATACACTGGGAGCAGGCACTAGGAGGAACAGGGATCGGGAGCCAGGAACAGGTAAGTTGCTCTGACACTTACCAAGTGTCAGAGCGATATTTTTATAGTAAGCCCTGTTTGAATACTCCGCCCAGGTCTTAGCAGTCATGTGACCGCCAAACCCAGAAGTGCTGCTTCCGTGTCCGACGGAGCGACGGGGGAAAGCGGAGGGGCAAGTATTCGTTACAGTACTCCCTACCTTAAAGGTGGACTCCGGACACCTACACAGGTTTACAAGGAATTTTTTTATTAAAGAGTTTGAGTAGACGGGGGACATGAAGGTCAACCGCTCTTACCCAGGTTCTTCGGGACCATATCCTTTCCAGTCTACTAGGAATTATATGGCACCTCTGATTTTACGAGAGTCCAGGATTTGTTTTATTTCATATTCACCCTGATTCTGAATAATAACAGGGGGAGGAGCCCTAGGAGGGGTGGACAACTTGTTAGTAACCACTTGTTTCAGCAATGGAACATGAAAAACATCTGGAATACGTAGAGAATGGGGTAATCTTAGTCTGAAGGCTACTGGATTGATGATCTCAGAGATGGAAAAAGGTCCAATGAACCTGGGAGCAAATTTCTTGCTGGGAACTCTTAAACAAATGTTTTGTGTAGATAGCCATACTTTGTCACCGATGGTAAAATTAGGGCTGGCTCTTCTCCTTTTATCGTAGGCCACCAGTAGTTGCGAGATAACAAGGCCCAAGTCTTACGAATGCCAGCATGACCTGAGAAGAAAGAACAATGGGCCCATCGTAAAAGTTTGATGTGAAGAGGTGCAGAAATGAAAGTCTTGTCCAGAGGACAGCCTCTCTTGATATGTGTTACTGCCAAAATTCAACTAGGGTCCAGAATAAATTTATTCTCCTCCAAGGATTCTGAGTCAGTGTCTGTCTTCCAATCATCTCCCTCCTTAATACGCATGCAGGTTGTAGGCTCCTCTGAGGTCCAGTTTAGAAAAGATGGCAGTCCCCTTAATAAGGTCAAATAATTCTGAGATTAGTGGTAGTGGGTACCGATTCTTTATGGTGATGGCATTTAGACCTCGATAGTCAATACAAGGGCGGAGGCCCCCGTCTTTCTTTTTTACGGAGAAGAAGCCTGCCCCAGCAGGGGAAGAGGATTTTCGGATGAAGCCTTTTCCTAGATTATCTTGGACATAGTCCTCAATGGCCTTGGATTCGGGAATGGAGAGTGGATACACTCGGTCTCGGGGTGCTAGTGGATATATACACAATGCACTCCAAGCAAATAATAGACTTTTTTGCAGTGACATACTTTGTATCCACTGAAATGAAGCAAGCAGCACATAAAAAGGCCATGGATAAACAAAAATACTCACTGATGAAAGTATAAATACAAATGGATATCGTACAGAAAATAAAAGGTTTTATTTTCACATGCTGTTCATTAGCATTAAAAATGCAAATCAGAGTCAGCATCATTTTCACAATCTGATGACTGTGATCTAGGGCACTTCAACAAGATACAGTATGAACAATATTGCAAGCTAACATATCCAAACCTGGATTTTAAAAGATGTTAATACATTGTGACATCTATTTATATTTAATTGAAATAGTAAACACATAAGTGGTCTCTAAAATAATATTGGATAATCTAGCATTATTATTATTATTATTATTATTATTATTAATAATAATAATATTTATTTATAAGGTGCCACAAGATTTCCGCAGCGCCGTACAGAAAACAGACAGTGGACAATGCAGGGTAAAACAGTACAGATCAATAAACAAAAAATACCAGTACTTCAATAGCTCAAAACTTAGCTTGCACGGTTGGATGAGAAGAATAGGTAGAGAGACAGGAGGGAAGAGGGTCCTGCATCTAAGAGCTTACACCCTAAAGGGAAGGCAGACAGACAGGAGGACAAGGATATCAATCGCAAGAAGAGCGAAAAGCGTGACAGCAAAGGAGAGATGAGGAGATCAAGTAGGGAGACAAGGTTAGGTGGATGGCTAGTAGACTTTGACGAACATATGAGTTTTGAAGGTGCACAAATTAAGGGACAATCGAATGGAGCATAAGAGGTCGTTCCAGTGGAGGAGGGCAGCTCATGATAAGTCTTGGATTCTATAATAATAAACCATAAACATTCTTGCTGCAAATTTAATTATAGTTAAAGAGGGGCTGATCATGGTGGTATACGAGTTGACATTTTTGCCTAAATAATAATAATAATAATAATCATTATTATTTATCCATTATGTCACAAGTTGATCTGTCCAAAAATTATAATATCTCTGTAGACAAAATTGCTTAAACATAAGTTCAATAACTAAACTGGCAGTAGTGTGTTTTCCAGGGCAATACTATTTGAGTTATTATTTGATTCAATAATTATTAAGCGAGCCTCCCAAACTTTTAAGCATTAAAGAGATTTTGGATAACCAACATAAGCAACATTTTGGGTAATCATTAGAATGGATTGATAACATTGTTTATGCAAATGACTGTGATTTAATTTTAAAGATCACACATTAATAATATGCACATTTCATCATCAACATTTATTTATATAGCACCAGCAGATTCCATAGCTCTTTACAATTGGGAACAAACATTAATAAAACAATACTGGGTAATACATACATAAGTAGAGGTAAGTAGACCCTGCACGCAAGCTTACAATCTATGGGGCAATTAAACTTAGCAAATATGTAGTGCAGACAAATTAAAAATTAATAAATAAATCATGACTATAATGGAGTTACTTGTAACAGTTTTACAAGAAAATTTAATTTTCACTTTGTAGACATTCATGTGCAGAATTTGACAGATCATAGCATTTTTATCATGTCATTTTATTCTCTTTGAGAAAGTTTTGCTTGCTGATTCTCCATTTCCCCTTTATGTTTTGACATTGTTATTTTTGATTTTAGTATGAAGCTTGCAGTGCTGTTAGCTTTCAGTTCTGGGTGAGATCTTAATCAATCCGACATTTGCTTTTCATCTGAAAAGCTCCCAAATACAGAATTCTCCCAGAGGGTTTATTTTCATCTCTGACTCTCAGAGGAACCAGTCCTGTACTGTTCCTATGCAGTGTTTGAAAACAACAGGTTTTAAAAAATAAATATTTTTTAGGTTCAAGCATCAGTGAGCTAATAATATTCTTTCAAAACTATGCTTTCTTAGTTATTTATATTTATTTTGAATTTTTTTAGGCTATGATGTACTGCATCAGCAGTTTAAGCAGGAAAAAAAGAGGACTAAGGCTGATTAAATGATATTAAAAAAAATTCTGACATGAAACAGTTTTCATATGCAATGCACGAATCACATACTCCACATCTCCTTTCTGAATAAAATATGAGGATTTGCTGCTGCATTGCCATCTTGGTTATAAATAAAAATCTAATGAAAAAAATTTCAAATAGACTACCTAATATCTGCAAAGCAATAAACATAATAGCATCTGCTGACAGCGCTGGCTTTTAATATGGTGGAACTGTGTGCAAATATGAGGCATGGGAAATGTCAGCTCCTCATTTGCAAATTAAGATGTAGAAGAAATATCTGTGACAGTACATGCAACAGTTCATATTTGAAGTTTGGCATTGCAAACTGACAGCATCGGAGGAACTGCAATAGCCTAATCCTTGCTTTCTGCCTTCCAGCTACTGGGAGCAAGGAGGTAGAATTTAATAAATATATTATGAAGAAAAAGCTGTGAAAGGATGGAAATTTGGCTCATTTGCAAGAACTCATGTTCAAAAATAATTAACTGAGTTACGTATACAATACATCATTAACATCAGCATCAAGACCATTTCTGGTTAAGTGCAATTATAAGCTACTTATCAGATTTTCCTTTTTTTTAAAAAACACTCAACTGTCAGGCTTACATAGTTATTGTACATTTTTGCCCACATGGGAATCCAAACCCCTTTTTTTATACAGATCCATTTCAGAATCAATTAGAGTTGTTGCAGTTTTGTCTTTCATTGCTAGAAGGATTATCTGAGCACTCGCTTACTGTGCTCCCTATTCATACACATTATACACATTCATACACTTTAGACACTTGTTTTGTTTTCTTGAAGGATGGGATTGGAATTCTGAAAGCAGCAGATGGCAAATAAGCACCCAAAATTGTGTTTAATATCAAGTAAATGTTAGATTTTTAGGTTTCCTATGCAGCTGTATATACAGGTCTGGGAGCAAGATTGGAAGCATGTATGTACTTTACTTTGTGAATATGAAAAACTGTCATTTTATTGAATACAAGCAGGTTCACCCGGCATTCCACATGTCCGATTTGTAATGTGTAGCAGTTTTTATATATTAGCGAATTATTTGGTAAATAGACCAAAAATGCAATTTAGAAAATAAGATTTGCTGCTTTGTCACGCTGTCATTATGTCATTTTGTCACAATGTTTCCTTCCAGCAGTCAAACTATTGTTTACATCCCAAAAATTATGTTTTCAATTTTTGTCGCTCTGTCGCTTTGTCGCATTGTCGCGTTGTCGCTATGTGATCTAACAGCTTATTTTTTTTATAATAAATAGCTTTACAAGATTTAGCAGCTATACCTTGAGAGCTGTGGAAGATATTCGCCAACAAACAAACAAACACACAAAGAAACAAACTTCTTCATTTATATTTATAAAATATTATGGAAAATTATAGGTATAAAAGTCAAGACATGTTCTATTTATAAATATAATTATTTAATCTAAATAAACATTGTAATGAAAATGGAAATAAGTGATTATTCATGTTTCAAATACACAGACTATTCACTATAGTTCAATTTGCATCTATGTGTTTACTTAATTAAACAAGGGACACAGGGCAAAAATTGCATAAACTCATGGGTTTATTCTCTTTGCTTGTGGCGTAAGGTTTTAACACAGCACCAGATAAGTAGCAGTAGTGTAGGAAAGTAACACCAAGAGACCGTCAATATGCAATGTTATTCAACATGTCACAAAACAAATAACAATTTAGGAATCTTGTTTCAACAATATCAGCAATATGCAATCACTACAACACAAAGATCACTTAATAAATATATCTCACTTTGAAGTTAGGCGCTAGTGCTTCAGTGATATGGGTTTCACTGGATATTTACTTTTGAGAGACAACCGGTTTCTAACGGGTTAGATATATACACTAAATGCTTTTGCAGCAAATTATGTAGACAAATCAATCACAATAGACTTTTAGAGCAAATATACAGATTACACCAAAAATCAGTAGAGATGCAACAAGGATTAATCCAACTTGATCAGGTTAGAAGCTTTAGAAAAAATGACTGTAGGCTAGGGTCACTTTAGAATTGGCAGAACTCCCGGGAGTAAATTGTAATCTGTAGGTCAAAGCACATGAAGTTTATTAACTTGATGCATATGTGACTTCTGAGCTCAGTGTAAGAAACGGTAATTCTGCACAATTGTTACGAGTCGTGGCGGTGTCTCAAGCCGCCACGACTCGCTGTTCCAAGCTGGCTGCATCCCTGATGTCTCCATGATGACTCCAATCTCACTTACGGTTTCAGTCCAGCCATCGCTAAGGCAACGACCGGAACGCTCTGCTGTCAAGTCGCCATGTCCCGGCATGAGGGACAGCCGGGCAAGTACGCAAACATTATAAAATTAGTTAACAGCCTTCTGGGGCTAATTTATCCTGCTTTACCACCTGGCTTTTGATTGGCCCTTTTAAGGCATGGAGGGCTTAGCCTCCCTGCCGGTTATAGCGTTCAGTTCCTGTTTGCTGACCTGCTCCTGTCTGTTGTGCTAATTTCTGTATTGATTACTGTAATCAATACAAGAAGTCTCATTTCCTGGACTTTGATACTTTTGAAACTTGCTGGTGAAGACCTCTACTTCTAGTTCTGCAAGCTTATGATAATAGCCGTTAGCTGTAACATTATAAATGGGCAGTGAAGATATTTTAAGGGAGTTACTTCCATGGATGACAGCGGGATGAATCCTGCTCCAGCCTATGTTCTGACTGGTCAGATCCAAACCCTGACTCAGATGGTCCAAGGACTATCACACCAGTTGTCTGCACAGGGAGAAGCCTTTAGAACTTTGCAGCCCAGCAAGCCTCCCAGGCACCCGCAGTGGAACCCAAATTGCATCTGCCGGATCGGTTCTCTTTAGGTAGAGCTCTATTCCGCAACTTTAAAAAGATTTGTAACCTGTATTTTCGTCTAAGACCTCGTTCTTCCGGCTTGGAGCAACAAAGGGTTGGCATCATAATCTCTCCCTGCCAAGGTGACCCTCAGCCATGGGCGTTCAGTCTTGCTCCATTGAGTCCTTCTTTGCAGTCTGTTGATGCATTTTTCAATGCCCTGGGCCTGCTCTATGATGACCCTGCCGGGGTGGCTTCGGCCGAATCCCATCTCAGGGCCTTGAAGCAAGGCCGACACACCACTGAACAGTATTGTGGGGAGTTTAGGCAATGATCCACTGATAGCGAGTGGAATGTCTCGGCGCTCCGAAGTGAATTCCGCTTTGGCCTCTCTGTTCAAATTAAGGATTCTCTGGTGCAATATCCTATACCAACTACCTTGGAAAATATGATGCAGTTGATTATCAAGAGTATTCGTAGGATCAAGGAAAGAAAAGCTGAAAGAGATGCATCCTTCTCCTCTGGCTCTCCACCAACCTCTTACTCTGCACCTTTGGACATTGCTGAACCTATGCAGTTAGGCACCTATCGTCTCTCCTCAGAAGAACGCTCCAGGAGATGCTCCCAGAGTCTTTGCATGTATTGTGGCAACAAGTGCTATCTACTTCGTGCTTGTCTAAAAAGCCGGGAAAAGACCATGCCTAGGATCTTATGAAGAGGTGCGCCTAGGTCTTCAAATAATTTCTTCAAAAAATTCTGTTTGGATCCCTGCACAGCTTACCTATGGTGCTCATTCCACTGATGTTTCAACTTTTCATGACAGCGTTGCAGCCGATAACTTCCTTGACCTCAAGCTGGCCCAGAGACTTGGAATCTCTGGTTTAGACGGTTACCTCTTGGTTGAGGGTCGGGCCGGATTAAGACAATGTAGACTCCTGGGCTAGGGATACTGTGTGAGGTCCTCATTGTCAAGTGACTTTTGCCCAATCCAATATTACTGGGGCCCCCCCAGTAATATCGGCCACAATGTATCATCTCTGGAGTCCTTACCCCCTGATAAGTAGAAAATAAAGAAGTCAACATGCAGCCGCACACACTGGCGACTGCATGTTGACTTCCTCACAGTGGTCACTGTGAAGGGCGGCTGCTCTAACCGCACTGTCTGTCCACTGGGAGCTTTCTAGGAAGCACCCTATAGACTCGGCTTCCTGCTGTGTGTTTGTTGGAAAGGAGGTAAGCCCAGCAATAAGAGGTTGGGAGGCATTGTAGGAAGTAGGGGGGCAGATAGCCCCCACTTAAATAGCAGAGGGGCTGGTAGAAGTTACCAGGAAAAGTCAGGATGGGGGGGGCTCTACTGATAGCGCATAATGAACTTTTCCACTACCTGTCACTTACTTCCTGTGTCCTGGCCCCGCGGACACTTCATCCTCCTCTCTCTGCAGCTTGATTGGTTGTACAGATAATTTTTCCTGCATATTCTCTGCCTTTTGTCTATTATTGTATAACATTTCAGATTGTTAAAATAAAAAAAGAAAAGCAATGACCTACTTGCTGTCTTCATCCTCTCCGGCTCTTCGCTGCAGGCTCCAATGGCACCTCTGTCTTTTTGCCCTGTCAGTGCAGGTATGGCGTGCTCTGCACTGCTTAGTGTGGTCAGGTCATGTGAGTTCATAGTCTCACGTGACCTCCTCACTAAGCAGCGCAGGGCACACCATGCCCGCACTGACAGCGATCGCCAGCATCATGGGAAAAAAAATTATAACACTGCCAGGAAATCTTTCTTATGGCCCCACAACTGCCCAAGGCCCCTGGACAACAGCCCTGCTGTTAATCTGGCCCTGGTTGGGGGCAAGATTATTGCCAGGACTCAACCTGTAAAGTTTGTGGGTGTATTCCATTGTGAGGTTCTCTCATTATATCTGTTCTCGTGCCCTTCTGCTCCTTTGATTTTGATTTTTTTCATCCTTGGCTTCAGACAATAATCCTCATATTGATTGTAAGAAAGGGGAAATAATTTGCTGGAGTTCTGAGTGTTCGTCCACCTGCCTGACTTTGCCTCTTTGAGTCCTTTGGTCTAGTCTGGAGAATCTTCCTGCTCCATACCAGGAATTCCATGATATATTCTCTGTCTTCCTCCTCATCGGGAATATGACTGCATAAACAACCTTTTCCCCGGGTATAAGCTGGTAAGGGATGTCTATATGCCCTATCCATTCCTGAGACTCAAGCAATGGAGCAAAATGTGGAAGAAAATCTTCTGAAAGGGTTAATTCAACCTTCTAAATCTACGGTAGGAATCGGGTGTTTTTTTGTAGCCAAGAACGATGGCAGTTTTAGGCCTTGCATTGAACAAGATTACAGTTAGAAACACATATCTGCTTCCTCTTATATCTGTACTCTTTGACAAACTTAAATCAGCCATTATCTTCTCTAAGATTGATCTTTGGGGCGCCTGCAACTTGGTTTGGATAAGAGAAGGAGATGAGTGGAAAACAGCCTTTAATACGCATTCAGGGCAATACGAGTACTTGGTTAAGCCGTTCAGCCTCTGTAATGCCTCAGCAGTATTTTAAGATCTAACCAATGATGTCCTGCTGGAATTCTTAGGTAAATTTGTTGTGGTCTATTTGGATGACATTGTAATTTACTCACAGTCTTTGGCCCAGCACATTCAACATGTCCGAATATGCTCCACAAACTCCGCCAACATCAATTATACGCTAAACTTGAAAAGTGGAAGTACAAAGTTACCTGTGTTGCCTGTCTGGGTTATGTCATCTCCCCTAATGGATTCTCTATTGATCCAGACATGGTCAGGGCAGTCCAGAACTGGGTGCTACCCACCAACTTAAAAGCCATTCAGAGATTCCTTGATTTTGCCATTTATTATCGAAGGTTCATCCGCTCACTCTCAGTATAAGTGGCACTTATTACTGCTCTCACTCATAAAGGTGCTGATAGTGCTAATTGGTTTCCAGCAACTTTGGCGTCTTTCTCAGCCCTTAAGGAATCCTTTACTACAGCTCCAGTCCTCAGGCCTCCGAACCCGGAACTCCAATTTATTGTTGAAGTGGATGCTTCAGACGTGGGGGCTGGTGCTATTCTCTCCCTGAAGGATCCCCCGTAACCAAAGACTGCACCCTGTATCTCTCCTAGAAATCCTCGTTCGTCGAGATCAATTATGATGTGGGCCACCACAAATTATTTGCTATCAAATGGGCCTTTTGGTAATGGTGACACTGGTTGGAAGGAGCTGCTCTTCAAATTACCATCTATACTGAAAATATAAACCTTCAGTACATCCAGACCACCAAGACCTTGAACCCTAGACAATCCCGATAAGCTCTCTTTTTAAGTTCTTAATCACCTTTTTTCGGCCAGGCTCTAAAAACATGAAGGCCGATGCACTGTCTCGTAGCTTCATGTCCTGTCATGCCCTGCTTGCTGATCATCTGCCCATCATTCTGTCCTCTTCAATTCACGCAGGTTTGACCCAAGACCTTGGGGTTACACTTGGCCAATGCCAAAGAATTGCCCCTTCTGAAACCCCTACAGGCAGATTATTTGTTCCTGTTCATCTTAGGAAAACGGTACTCGCTGAATGCCATGAAAACAAACTTGCAGGGCTTACAGGAATATTTAAGACCATCGAAGTCCTCTCACGTTGGGTCTGGAGGCCAAACTTGTCTACCGATGTCAGGAGTTATGTCCTCTCTTGTGAAGAATGTGCCAGAAGCAAATCCTCCAGAAGCCGCCCTTTGAGTCAGTTGATTCCCCTGCCTACTCCAGTTAAACCATTGACGCACCTCTCAATGGATTTCATTGTAAATATACTATGGTCATCTGGCCACAATACCATATGGATGGTCGTGGATCGCTTCAGTAAGATGGCTCATTTTGTACTGTTACCTAAACTACCTGATGCTCGAACATTGGCCTCACTGTTCAACATATTTTTAATTTACACTGTCCTGCCGAGGACATTATCTCTGACCGTGGTTCCCAAATTGTCGCTCAATTTTGGAGATCTTTCTGCAGCCTGCTAGGAATAAAGGTAAGCTTGTCATCCGCTTACTATCCACAGTCCAATGATCAGACGGAAAGAATAAATCAATTCTTCGAAAAGTTTATTTGCTTGTATATGTCCAAATTTCATGCTAACTGGTCCTTTCTGCGTCCATGGGCTGAATTTTCCTACAACAATTTCTATCATTCCTCAACCCGCATATCTCAGTTTTTCTGCAACCGTGGTTACCATCCCAGAGTGAATTCTCTCACCTCTATTATATCTCCTGGTTTTTCCGGAATTCCTACTACAGCCTCACGGCTCAGAGCTATCTGGAAGAAGGTCTACTCTGCATTGCTCAAGGCCTCCTTATTGTTACAACTCACCTGTCCTTGCTCCAGGGCCGCGATCCTCTCTTCCTTCCGGGTCGCGGCGGCGCTGTCACATGACAGTCGGGGCGGGGAATTCAAATCTGTAGACTACTAAAGTCCTGCTCTGACGCTTGGACAGCGTCAGAGCAACTTCCTATGTACCCTGACTAGGTGCTTCTCGTGTGTCTCCCGTGTACCAGCTCCTTACAGGCTTTTCAGTCATTAACTCCTCGTGTACCAGACCCAGGCTTGCTAACTACGTATTATCTTCACTCCAAGTGTACCAGACCCAGGCTTGCTGACTACGTATTATCTTCACTCCAAGTGTACCAGACCCAGGCTTGCTGACTACGTATTATCTTCACTAGAAGTGTACCAAACCCAGGCTTGCTGACTACGTATTATCTTCACTCCAAGTGTACCAGACCCAGGCTTGCTGACTACGTATTATCTTCACTCCAAGTGTACCAGACCCGGCTTGCTGACTACGTATTATCTCCACTCCAAGTGTACCAGACCTCGGCTATCCTGATCCTACCTTCCAGTTTCAGTGTTATCGTGGGCTACCTCCTAAACCCTTACCTCTAGAGGCAGACCAGTGGACCTCGACCTGCGATCCTCCGCAGCAAAGCCCATCCCGCCTTGCGGCGGTTCTTGGCGAACACCAGGGGGTTCGTTAGACACCGCACCACCGGCCGGCCAGCGCTAATCTAGAGTAAGGCAAGTACTCCATATTCATTACTTACATTGCTATATAATTGTTACACTTATCAGATCGCCATCGTAGAGCTTGCCTCTTAAAAGTCGTTCATAAAATTTAGCTCTAGACCCAGAACATCAAGCTCAGGCAGCCCTGTAAGAAACTGGGACCCAGGTTTATTGGACCATTTACTATTATCAAGAAGACCAATCCCGTGGCCTTTAAAATTAAACTACCTCATCTTAAAAAATTCCAAACACATTTCATTGTTCTCTGTTGAAACCTGTTGTCTCTTCTAATAAATTCAATTTGCATGGATCACACAGACGGCGGCCAGTCAATGTGGATGGGTGCCACAAATTAAGATTCATTTCTTAGTACACCGGAAAGGCTAAGGCTCAGAGGAACGTTCTTGGGTTCCGCAGAGGCGCCTCCACACTGACAAGCTCCTCAAGGAGTTCTTTAGAAAGTTTCCTGGGAAGCCAAGATGTTGAGGTTCTTCGACGCCTCCTCAAAGGAGGGGTACTGTTATGAGCTGCGACGGTGCCACAAGCTGCTGCGACTCGCTGTTACAGGCTAGCTGCATACTGACTGTCTCCATGAAGACTGGGGCATCACGTCCGGTTTTAGACACGCTATTGCTTTAGAGACGGCCGCGAGGCTCTGCTTTCAAGTCGCCACATCCTGGCTTGAGGGGCAGCTGGGCGCATGTGCAAACATCGTAAAATTAATTAACAGCCTCCTGAGGTTGATTTATCCTGCTGTGCCCCTGGTTTTTGATGGGCCCTTCTATGTATTTAAGGCAGGGAGGTCTTAGTCTCCCTTGCGGTTATAGCGTTCAGTTCCTGGCTGCTGACCTGTTCCTGTCTGTTGTGCTGATTCTTGGATTGATTACTGTGTACATTTCCTGAACTTTGATACTTGCTGATGTCTCTGACCTTTTGCCTGTGACTCGGATACCCTAGTTTGCTGCCGGCCCTGACTCTTGCCTGTACCTCACCTCGCTGCCTGCTTCTGACCTTAGACCCCGACTTGTTCCTAATCATTTTTGTCTTCTGTCTCCGCCTAATATCCTGCGCTGGGGTGTTATTCATAAACTTACACTACGTTGAGTTTCAGACCTGGGGGCATCTGAGTACCTGTGAGCGTAATGAGCTCTACAGAAAAGGTGGCTGCTATAGGTGAAGACCTCTACTCCTAGTTCTGCAAGCTTATGATAATAGCCGTTAGCCATAATAACAATACACAACTTCCAGTTTAAGGAACAAAATCTTCACTTACTACTCCAACTAAAAGAATAAGCAGATCACTCCCAGCAACTGTAGCGATAAAAAACTTGCAATTCTCTCCTCAGCAACCATTTTAGGAAGTTTCACAATAGGATCAAACTTGTAATGCAATATAGACGAACTCTTGTGACAAGTGATTTATCTCTAGCAGTCAACCCGCAGATAAACTTTAAATACAACAGGCTTGGCTGGAGTAACATTTCTATTCAGACAGCACCATAACCTCTCAATAGCAATGTTACAGTCCTGGTCATATGTTTTAATAGCACAGCTTGGTGTCTCACTTGTTTTACTTTAATAACTTGAACATAGCAAAACAAAATAAACCATAAATGTATTTGTTCTGCTGACATCTGATGGGCAGTGCAAGCTGGGTCTTTTCCTTTACTTCAAATATACTTCCTTCTGGGCTGGTTTTTATTCTGGAACTTTAACTGCAAACATCCCTCAGGGCAACAGTCCAGCAACGTTACTCAATGGCTCCTTGTGGGTAGATCCTCCATGAACACAGGCAGCAACCAGCAACCATCCACTAGCCTCCAGCAGTTTTTGGCCCCTCCCATGTTTCTGCATGCTTCTAGTGTAGTTTAGGGCTGATGAATGCACCCTGGGGGTGTAGTTTGCAGTTTGTCCACCCCGAAATGGGCAAAATAGATTGCAATGAACTTCCCCAAAGAAACTCTGGAAGATGTAGTTTTCTGAATAAGTGAATGCAGTAGTGTACCTGTGATTTGCAGGAAAAGCAATTGTAACTTTTGGTAGGAAATTTGTATGCGACACATGTAAATTGGTCATGTGCACTCATCTATGGTATTGTAATAAGCTAGCCAATTCAAGCCAACAACTTACCCATCTGGCCAGTAAGCACACTAAACTAAACATGACCTGTAGTCACTCAGAAATCCTAGAGAAAACACAACAATTACATAATTTAAGGCTTGTGGGCATGTAGATAAGAACCTATTGACAGACATGTAGATTAGCCTTTATCCACTTACAATGATCTCACAGATTTATACCTGCTGATTTAAAAACAGCCTCTGAGGCATACTTTAGGTATTAACATGGAAGTATATTAAACTACAGCTGTATCGTCCAAGTGTGGAGGGACAGAAGATGTGCCTGGTGCCCGTGAAGAGGGCGAAGATGTCAGGCTGTGCTGCGCCCCTGGAGGGGCTGAAGAATCCTCAGATGGCAGTGCCCTACAAGTGGGTGAAGAAAGAAGAGGAGAAGTACTCACCCGTCCAGCGATCCAGCGGTGAGTATCGTGGCTTCTTTCTTGCAGGTCCTGTGCGCGGGGGAAGGATGAGCCAATCAGGGCTCATCTTTCCCCGCTGGCCAATCAGCGGCCGGATGCGCGAGCCAATCACGGCTCGCGCCCGGCCATTCAAAAGATTGGCGCCGACGCGAGCCAATCAGCGCTCGCGCCGGCTGATGACGTCACGCCGGCGACTATATAAGTCGCCGGGTGGCGCCATTTTGCCAGAAGTCCGTCGGCGGAGAAGAGAGAGGACGTCTCTTCAAGACGTCCAGCAACAGAGCCAGCAGCAGCGGCGGCAGGGGGCCCTTGTAAGGGCCGTGAGCTACCCTGCCGCCAGAAGACTTCAATCAAGCCGCCGGAGCGGAGATCGTCGGCGGGGAGCCCTTGTAAGGGCTGAGAGCGCCCCCGCCAAGCACCCCTCAACAGCGCCGAAGAGGAGAAGAGGCGCCGCCGGCTGGAGGGTCTGGAAGACCCGGAGAAAGAAGCAGAAGACGGCGTGGCAAGTTGAGTATCCTGCGCAGAGCAGGTAAGTATACTCAGCTTTAATTCGGGCACTAGGCCCGTGGGCACAGTCGGGCACAAGGCCCGTGGGCACGCTAAATTAGGGGCACAAGGCCCAGGGACCTGGGCACTAGGCCCCAACGAGTTTAGTGGGCCAGTAGGCCATTAGTGTATTGATAATAAAGGGGACAAGCCCCTATTAGCTAGACAGGGGCGTGAGAGCCCAGGTACAAGGGCACAAGGCCCTTAGGTAGTTAGTGGCCTAGAGGCCATAGGAAGGCCAGAGGGCCTGGTTAGGGGCTAGTAGCCCGTCTGCTATTAAGGGCACAAGGCCCTCAGTCAGTTAGGGAGGCCACAGGCCTCAGGCAGGGGCTAGGACCCCTAGGTAGTAGGGCACAAGGCCCTAGTTAGTGGGCTCAGAGCCCTGAGGTAGAGAGGGGGCTGAGGCCCATGAAACAGAGCAGAAGGCTCTGTGTGTAGCTGGGCAGAGACCCATGGTGTGTAGGGCATAAGGCCCTGGTGGTGTGTGGTAGAGGCGTGGGAGCCTCGTGAGTGTAGGCGCGGTCCTGTGTGAGGTGAGCACACGTGGTTAGGAGGTACAGTTGAGCGTAGGCTCCTGTGGTGCTGTAGCAACCTGCTGGTTGGCTAGCAGCGGTGTGCTCGGGTAAGTAGCGTGCAAAGTACTGTATACTGTATTTATTCTGTCTGTGCGGCGAGTATAGTTTACATTACGGTATTTTGGGGTGTGCTACATAACTGTGTCCAGGGGCAAGACGTCAGGCCCCCATTAAAGGTAGGCTCTTGTTCCTGTGGTTTTCCTGTGCTAACCCGTGTTGTGGGGACAAGCGTAGTTACCAGCATACACATAGTCAGGGGAGAACACACGTAGTTTCCCTGTCCCTTAGGTCCCCGGGGTCACACTGGTACCCAGAGGGGGTGGCTGAGTGAATCAGTGGCAGTGCAGCACACCTTGAGGCAGTTCCAGGGGCGGCCGTGGTTCTGATCAAGGGTCCTCAAGGCCGGTTCCGTGCAGGTGGACCTGTGGTTCCGGACGTAGGGACGCGTGTGAGATACCCGAGTACAGGCAGTCGGGCGGTTCAGTTCGATCGGCTGTTCCGTGCGGCAGTCGGCCCGCGGGTTAGTGTGCTGTCCTACTGAGCCTCAGCCGGGCTTAAAGAACCGGTCCTTAGGGTCCGTGGGTGACCCCTAGCAAGAAGGCAGCTTCTTGGTACGACCTGGGTGAGGGGGTTAGGAACCGCCCTCCGGTTTAGGCTGTGAACACCGGCTGGTGTTCCCCGTAGTGTGTAAGTGAGCAGTTCCGTTAGTGCACCACACCTAGTTAGTCCTAGTGTTTTGACTAGTTGCGTTGCCGACCATTAGAACGTTGTTAGGGTCGGGTCGCTGTTGCAGTCAGTCCAGTTTTGTGGGTGCCATCTTAGTCTCACGGAGAGCGTAGAGGGAGGCTGTGTGTTCTTGTCATCCGCAGGAGTCGGGAAGGTGCAGGAGAACCGGATCGGAAGTGGGAGTGTCCCGGTGAGTATCACGCTCGATTCCCCCTTTCGGTTAGGCCCTCACCGGCAGGTGTGTGAGGTACTTGAGGCGGGATTAGTCCTCGGATTAGTCTTGGCCTTCAGTGCCTGTAGTCCCCCGCGTCTTGGCAAGAATAAAGTGAGGAGGCGGCAAGGAGCTTGGACTGACTGTGCCCTTGTTCTTTGCCGTAGTCTCGGACAGCCCTTACCTGGTAGGCACGGCCGTAATCTCTGTCTCTATCTCAGAGGGACGTGATTGGAGGTGACTGCGGCTGCGGATCTGCTGGAATTGGATCGCAGCTGGGAAATTGGAAGCGGACTGGAGGTGACCATCGTTTTCAAGGTGAGTTCTTTTGTGTTGCGTCTGTCCCTGTCTTTCCCCGCAGGGGGCGTTACACAAGCCTGACAAATGTTACTGCTGTTTGATACTGGCATAGGTAAAACACTAAATCATTTTATAAGTATAAGCTCTAGGTAAACAAATAGTGTACAGAGGAGGGGGACAGAATGATGACAGAGGAGGAGGACAGAATGATGGCAGAGAAGGAGGACAGAATAATGGCAGAGGAGGGGGACAGAATGATGACAGAGGAGGGGGACAGAATGATGGCAGAGGAGGAGGACAGAATGATGGCAGAGGAGGGGGACAGAATGATGGCAGAGGAGGGGAACAGAATGATGGCAGAGGAGGGGGACAGAATGATGGCAGAGGAGGGGGACAGAATGATGGCAGAGGAGGAGGACAGAATGATGGCAGTGGAGGAGGACAGAATGATGGCAGAGGAGGGGAACAGAATGATGGCAGAGGAGGGGGACAGAATGATGGCAGAGGAGGGGGACAGAATGATGGCAGAGGAGGGGGACAGAATGATGGCAGAGGAGGAGGACAGAATGATGGCAGAGGAGGGGGACAGAATGATGGCAGAGGAGGGGGATAGATGGCAGAGGAGGAGGACAGAATGATGACAGAGGAGGGGGACAGAATGATGGCAGAGGAGGAGGACAGAATGATGGCAGAGGAGGAGGACAGAATGATGGCAGTGGAGGGGGACAGAATTATGGCAGAGGAGGGGGATCGATGGCAGAGGAGGGGGATCGATGGCAGAGGAGGAGGACAGAATGATGGCAGAGGAGGGGGACAGAATGATGGCAGAGGAGGGGGACAGAATGATGGCAGAGGAGGAGGACAGAATGATGGCAGAGGAGGGGGACAGAATAATGGCAGAGGAGGGGGACAGAATGATAGCAGAGGAGGGGGACAGAATGATGGCAGAGGAGGGGGACAGAGGGCAGAGGAGGGGGACAGAGGGCAGAGAAGGGGGACAGAGAGCAGAGGAGGGGGGGCAGAGGGCAGAGGAGGGGGACAGCGTGAGAGAGGGCAGAGGAGGGGGACAGCGTGAGAGAGGGCAGAGGAGGGGGACAGCGTGAGAGAGGGCAGAGGAGGGGGACAGCGTGAGAGAGGGCAGAGGAGGGTGACAGCGTGACAGAGGGCAGAGGAGGGGGCCAGCGTGACAGAGGGCAGAGGAGGGGACAGCGTGACAGAGGGCAGTGGGGGCAACGTGAGAGAGGGCAGTGTGCCTGGATGCAGAGGGGGCAGTGTGCATGGATGCAGAGGGGGCAGTGTGCCTGGATGCAGAGGGGGCAGAGTGTCTGCATGCAGAGGGGGCATTTTTGCATATAACTAAATAAGTATTTCTGTCGTGACCTAAATACTTATTATATTTTTTTGACCCAACTACTTCTAAAACAGGAATACTCAGTAATTATTTTGGAGGGGTGCCTTGAAAAAATTTGGAGACTCTAAGGGTGCCGCGAACTGAAAAAGTTTGGGAACCACTGGTGTAGAGCATTTTATTGCTTACTAAATTATACTCACTATCTCAGTGTGTAGTACGTAATTATCAAAGTGTGTACAGTAAGTACACTAGTTTCAGTCTAGAATCATTTGCTTATTTTCTTAAACACAGTACAATTTCCTTCTTGTTGTGTTGTTGGAAACTGCTATTGTACCATATTATATGTATGTAGATAAACACAGTATATAGTGATCAAAGGTCTTACACTGCACACAGAAGAGCCGTGAAATAATAATAATAATCCTGCTATGATACATGAAGTTCATGACCTGTAGTCACTCAGAAATCCTAGAGAAAACACAACAATTACATAATTTAAGGCTTGTGGGCATGTAGATAAGAACCTATTGACAGACATGTAGATTAGCCTTTATCCACTTACAATGATCTCACAGATTTATACCTGCTGATTTAAAAACAGCCTCTGAGGCATACTTTAGGTATTAACATGGAAGTATATTAAACTACAGCTATATCGTCCAAGCCTGACAAATGTTACTGCTGTTTGATACTGGCATAGGTAAAACACTAAATCATTTTATAAGTATAAGCTCTAGGTAAACAAATAGTGTACATTTGTACAAAAATTGTGCAAATTGTATTCATATTTATCCATATATAAACAGAAATAAATATATTTTTTTGCTAAAATCTAAAGCTGTAACTCTGAGTACCAATTTGCAAGGAAAAGTGCAAATTTCCATATATATACATATATATAAAAATAAACCTTCCACAGGATTAATATAACTAATAGATCTACTAAATTCTGAAGAATAACTATAACCTACTAAATTCTGAAGAATATCTATAACCTTCCAAATAATGAGACTGTTAGATGATCACGGTAAATGCTGGTTAAGTTCATCTGTTTTGGGGGAACAGGGCTCAGTTGGTAAAATGGAAAGCTGCACAATATTTTTTTGCAGAATTTGTGTGGACGCTGATCTTCAGTAAGTTAAGACTAGAGTTAATATAATTATCTGCATATATTTTGATTTTGGTTCCTTTTTGTCTTAGTTAAAGTATGTGTTTTCAAATCAAGCAAATACAACATAAAAAAAGCAGTTTGGATTATTTACACACAGATCCAGGGCCAGATTAAGGGACACATGGGCCAGGTGCTGAAAATTATAAAGTACCTATTGTGAGAAGTGCTGTTCGACTGGAGGTGTGACAAGTGGTGTGCTGGCATGGCTAGCACCATGAAGGGCATAGCTTGCACTTCCCTCCAACCACCTACATCTCCCTCCCATCTTCCCACTAACTGGCTCACACATCATGTATGTAAAGTGAAAAGTGGAAATATGTCCCAGCTGTCCCTCATGCGGGACAAGCTACTGGCTAATCAGGATAGTCCCATAAATTCAGGACTTCCCTGATGAAATCGGAACAGTTGAGAGGTAAATTTATGTTATTTTATTGATCATTGAGGTCAAAAATACAAGTAATAATTTATTATTTTTATTCATAATAATAAAAATAAAAACAGAAAAATGCATGAAAAATGCAAATTTTCAGAATTTTAACATTAAACAAAGTACAGGTTGTTGAAAACTTAAAAAAATAAACAAAAATAAATTTGAATCTATGTATAAATATACAAGTTAACCTCATACTTACCAACTTTACAATGTTGGTATCCGGGAGCCTGCGGGGAGGTGGGCGTCATGGGGGGGCGGGCCTCCAAAATCCGTGTCATTTTGGACCCGCCCCCATGACGTCATGACGCAAAATGCGTCATTTGACAGAGGGGGCGGGGCCAAACGCCGCGATTCACCAGGAATCGCGGCGTTTGTGACCTAATTCTGCCCACTTCACTAGGAAGTGGGCAGATCCGGGATTTTGCCACACTCGCCCGGGAGTCCGGGAGACTCTCTCAAAATGCGGGAGTCTCCCGGACATTCCGGGAGAGTTGGCAAGTATGGTTAACCTGTGCATGTTACTCATGCATTCTAGTCAAATCAAGTTACTTAAGGTCTTAAAAAGGTTCTTGTCATGCATTTGGGCCTAGCCCAGGCCTTCTCAGGGGAAGATCGCCCTTTTTAATGTGTGTTCATGAGGTAAAATTACCTCACGAAAATGAGTTTGAGCCCTACCAAATTTCAGCCCTTTTTGAATTTTTTCCCCACACACACTAAGAATTTAGTAGGTCAGTGTATAACTCTGCCCAGCAGGTGGCGCTGCAACTTGGTTTTTTTTTCCACACACAGACGTCACTAAGCATTTATATATTAGATATAAATACACAGTCTATTGTATGTATCTATATTGATCCTAATATATAAACATTCCCTGTCCAAATGTAGTTGAGACCAAACACCAGAATGGAGAAGAAATGTCAGGCTTTTTCTGTTGAATGATTGTTGTGCCATACTGGTTATTTCAGTACCTCAGGAACTGCTGATTTCTTGGGATTTTTACACACAACAGTTTCTATTGTTTACAAAGAATGGTGCTCAAAACCAGAATGACAGTTCTGTGGGTGGAAACACTTTATTAATGGGAAACGTCAGAAGGGAATGGCCAACCTGGTTCAAGCTGACAGGAAGGCGACTCAATTAACCATGGGTGATATGCAGAAGAGCTTCTCTGAATGCGCAGCACATCCAAGCTTGAAGTGGATGTGCTACAGCAGCAGAAGACCACAAAGCACCCTAGTGACCGTCATACAATACAGTGCACCCTTGTGACTGCCAGACAATACAGTGGACAGCCTTGTGACTACCACACAATACAGAGGGCAACCTTGTGACCACCACACAATACAGAAGGCAACATTGTGACAACCACACAATACAGAGGGCAGCTGTAAGACCTCCGCCAAAAACAGAGCACAAAATATGATTTTTATTGATATAAGAAACTGTGCAGTTAATGTGTGAGACTGTGATTATCAGCTGTTGGCTATTTTCATAACTCATTGAGTATAATATAATATAAAGAATATAACTATTCTTTCTTCAAGTGTTCATAGCAGACTTCAAAATACAAATAGACAAACACAGTTAGTTATCTGTCAGAGGCATCAGGGTATAATCTCCATTGAAAAAGTTGGTAATTTTGTTGAAAAGGAACGGATCCCTATGCTAATACACACGAACCATTCACACATGCTTATTATATTTTCACATATCTCTTGTTGGGCCTATTGTCACATATCCCATGTAAAAAATAAATTGTTCCTACCTGTTGTGTTGAGTGCTGCTGACCTCCGTCTGGGACTGGGTGGAAGATGGTACAGCATGAATCACACACAGCCTCTGTAGGCGCTGCCCCCAGCCCACTCAGCAACAGGCAGTCTCATAATTGGCTGTCTATTGTTCTTCAATAATGGGACCGCCCCCTGGCATCCATGGAAGCCGTCGGCTATCCACATCACCACCCAGCACTGTTCATCAGCCTGAAACATCCCCCCTGCCACCCCGTACAAGGTGCCGTCCCCCTAAATATATTTTTTTTCCTCCTGGCTTGCCTGGGCCTATTTCTTTTGAGAGGCATGGGGCTGCATCCCCATCAGGCCTGCTGTTAATCCAGCCCTGCACAGATCTATCAATCAGACACAAGGGAGGGACAACATGGAATGAAAGAGGGTCAAGAGGATTTGAGACTTAACGAGTGACTGTTCTTCCAAAAGAGTGGAACTTGGAAGTACTGTTCTGGATGCAATATTCTGTTATCTATTGGTCTAATTTTCTTATAAAGAAGATATTTATTGGATAATGTCTTTAATATAAAATGTTTAAAAGTCAGAGGGCAATTTATATGTTAAAATTGTTTGTATTTTTGTATTTGAAATGTACTTTAGGCAAGATGAAAAGAACCCCCAGAAAAGCCCAAATTCCAAGCATTTTATATAATAGGTTCCATACCTATAGTTGTATTTTAATACAAAATACTGCGTATTAAAACACATGTATCATCCTGTGGTTTAGAGGGTGAAATCTCAAACTGAATGCAATATGTGGTTGTTTGCAAGCCTCTAAATCACAGGCAGCTTTGGCCAATCCACATGTGGAATAAGCCAAACTGCACGGTAAAAGTGAATGTGAAACATTTGCACTAATTTTTTAAAATTGTTACTCTTGTACCTAGTTGCCAGGAGGAGTCCAGTGCTAGTCAGCTTTGGCTTGGACCTCTGGGGGAAGAAGGGGCTGTAAAAATGAACTAGGCACCTCTTGGTACCCCTGACCATTGTGTACCAGGGTATAAATGTCAAAATATTGTACAAACTATTTTGCTACTATAAATACTAACATACAGTGTTATTGTATTCTGGCATAATATAACTACAAGCAGCACATGCACATGGGTGCAATATTAATTAAGCAAGCTCCATAGAGCCCAGCTAGTTTATGGCCGAATAGCCAGTAAATTTTCATCACGGTATAAGTCACGGCTGAGCTTTCATTTTTAACACAATTGTGTAAATAATATAACAGTTTACACCAATTTAGAGGATTAGGGTATTCTCTCTTATCTGTACCCATATGTTTTACTGAAGATTCCTAGACAAGAATAAATAAAACTTACAATACTGGAATACTGGATAGTATGTTCTTGTGCGGGATATATATATCAATATGAATGAGATTATATAGTTGAGGTTTCAGCATAGCATCAATAAAATATATTTATTTATATTTTCTCAAAGTTCCCTACAAAAAGCACATGTCCTATAAAACTCTGATTATATTATCTGTATTTTTCAAGAAACTTTACTCACAAAACTTGAGATCATTTGTATAACCCTTACCAGCTTTGTCAATATGTATTATTTAGTTGTTATCTTTGTATAGGCGCAGTAGCTATAAATATGTAGCAAAACCATAAATACTGAATGCACAATAATTAGCTACCTTGACGTGACATAACATGTGACATGTCATCTGCATTGCATTTAGTAACAATTTGCAAGTAGCTGGATGCCACATAAACTACATCTAAACAGAGTGATCAAAGTCACTCCACATTGGTTAAATTCCTATATCTCTATCTGCGACTCCCTCTGTCACAGATATACTGAAAGCTTTTATCCTTGACAAAGAGATGTAGCTAATGTAGCACTACAAAAAATAGATGCCAATTGAATTTGCATAAGTATAAAGGCTGTTGTTTTCTGATACACTGTAGCACTATGGATGTGAACTTTTCAACTATTGAACTAAGGGATTATTTGGCTAGTGGTTTACAAGAAAGTATTTAAGATAAATGGATTTTTTCAGCTTTAGTGATCCGCTTTTAATATAAGCTAATGTGTTAATGTGCATTTATCGTGTTCTATAAAAACATAATTGCAAAACTGCAAGTACAAAATATGATGAAGACCTCAAACTTCATTTGACTTTTTAAGTCCTGAAGTTATTAAAAAATATAAGAAGCTGAGAATGATCTAATAACAAAATCCATTTATGTGAAATGCATACAATTGGGAGTGAAATTTAAACTGAAAGCCAAGAACAAAGTTGAGTTCAATAGTTTATTGGACCACAGTAAATTATCTATAAAATATTCACTTTTAACAGATTTTATGTTATCATTTCAGTCATTGTTGTCAGTCTGCATAAAACTATGTGTCAATATATTACAGGTTATGTCTGATTTGGGAAACATTTGAAAAGCAAAAGTCCTCAATTATAATTAGGAGTAGAGATGGCAATAACAATGACAGCTGAACTGTTGAACTACAACAGTTGTACCACCATGCAATTTCCCACTGCCTTCACACATTTTAAGCTATTTCATATTTGTGAATATATGATTATATGGAACTGATCTAATTCAGCCATATCTAACTGTCAAGATAAATCTATGCTCATATATATATATATATATATATATATATATATATATAACTTAAAAGATACGCTGGGGCTCATGCTGAGTCAGATGCATAAATAGTGCACTTATGTCCATACGCTGAGTTGCACTCATCTCAAGATACATCCAGCTCTGCACCATTTGCATATGTGTCAATTTTATGTCAGATGTGCTTGCATCCAGATACATTTACACTCAACTAAGTCATAAACTGTCATAGTTCTGAATAAAGTAATGAATTCTCTGTCACCAGTCAAGTCTAGCACTGGCTGAACAAAGGTGTGGAGCCTACCAAACCCCTTGTTTTCACAAGGGACCATCGCAAGAAGATTTGGGCTTCACTGCAAAAGGTTTGCAGGTCTTGGCCCTCTGTTCTGACCCATGCTGTGGCTAGCTGGTACAAACAAAGGAGACAGACTAGTTGAATGCTGGAGCCCAGTCATTGTGCAGAAAATGTAACAAGTTGAAGTCAAAATACAGAAATCAAGCAGAAAAAAGCTGCAGGAACCCCAGAACACTAGATGGCGTCCTCTTCACTGGCAATAAACAATGCACTAGGCACTGTTTAAATAGTCTTCTAGGATTTTAAACTGGCACCCTTGGTGACATCTGCGGCCAGCTGACCGCAGTCACTAGGGAACCCAGAAGCAATTTAGCCGCCACTACAGCAGAGCAGTTTAGTGCAGGAAGAACACTGGTCCGGTATGTGCAATCCAGATTATGGGTGTTACATAAGTACAATAAAAGTTTTTTAGCATTAGTCTTTATAGCAAAAAATGATTTAGCTATTGGGCTTGATTTAATTAAAAGCAAAACTTTATAATACAGCTGGTCTAATTTTTGTTTTTATGTAGTAATGAAAGAATCAATTCATACTAAAATACACCAAATCTTATAATATAGGCACGAGAAATGAAAAAAAAAAAACATTCAGAGACTAGTGTTGCTGACCATCATCACTACATGAATTTGAATTGAAGTCATTTGAAGGAGTCGCAACAGAACATATTTATTCCTTCAACATTTCCCTCTTTATAGTAACACAAACCCTTTGAAGTAACATATTTCTTTCCCATCCCTCTACTATATAACCCCCACACCTCTAGTAACACATTTCCTCCTCTCCAATCACCTCTGCAGCAACATGATTCTATGACAAGGGAACTCTCAGGCAGCAAAACATTACAAAATGAGACTTTGATTATGTCTCACTTGCAAAATTATGTTTCATTGTTGCACAATGACAGTCTGGCATTGAATTGGAGAGCAGTTCATTCATTCTGATTTACTGCCAGACCTCGCTGAGGATTGGACGAGTCTCACTGCAGCTGCGAGGGTGGAAACTGGGTGAGTCCCCAAACCCAGAGCAAGACCCATTAGAAGACAGATACAGAAAAACCCAGTGTGATGATTATGTTGCATATCTAATGACTGATTGTTATTTTCTTTTGATTTCATGTATGACAATGTATATTGCAGGTAACCTTGTAATGTGATCTCAACGTGTGCTTTGCTAGATGACATGAATTTGAAATTATGCAAGTGTCATTAATCTTTTGAAACTAGCCAGGCCCGGGATAGATAAGGGTCTTGGAGGAGATTGAAGCCCCAAAGTTGTAAACCATCTAGCTAGCCAAGCAGAATGAGCAAAGGTGGGAAATCAGGTCTTGTGAACATTCCGATCTCAGGACATCCCTAGCTCCCTTTGAAAAGCCCTGTGACATTTGGGAGATCAATCTGTCCTTTGACAGCTAAAGTCCAAAGGTGGGGGGGGGTGAGGTCTTTGTGGCGAAAGGGTTTAAAATCTTCTGCTTTTGACATCAGATTGTGCATTTTTATGAGGAGAGTCTATCGTGACTGAAATGTCCCATTTTCCTCAATTGTGTTCCCTCGCACATCAGGTCTTAACTAATAAGTAGTAACTCTAATTTTATTTACTATTTTATTTTCTGAAATTCATTTATGTAACATATTGTATGTCTTGTTATTAACTTTTTCTAAGTCATGGAACCATTTTTCAGATTAAATAAATTTAATCTAGTGTATTCTCCGAGATTTTTTGTGAATTTACGAAGCCTAGGGAGGCTCATGCTAATGTGTATGTGATTTAAGTGTGAAACATTAATAAGTGGTTCTGGTGAATGTAAGGACACCATAATAAATCCTTTGTGGTGGCAGAAAAGGTGCATTCATTACTAAGTGACTAAGGTCATGGCAAGCTGTTCAGATTGCTTTATCTGGGACAGGCTGGGTGTTCATGACAACCAGGATGCCTATAGTATTTCTTTCCAGGGTCCCCACGCATTTGTCTTACTTCCCACCAAACTGGCTTTGCACGTATCATATGACTCTCAAGTTATGCATCAGTGTCCTTTACCACTTTATAAATCAAATGAGAATCTTGTCCAAAAGGAAATAACAAATAAGTCATCCAAAGAGACCGACATTATATAATTTAGCTGCAACACTATTAAATTGAGTAGTTTTAGGAGTCAAAAAGCAAGCAGCTAACCATAAATGGCTAAATAATACTACTGGTGTCATCATCATCACATATATTGACGCCAGGCTTCCTGTACATATAAAAGATATGCATCCTTAAATGTGTATTTGGGAATGCATCCAAGTCTCATTGGGTTGCATCTCTAGGGTGCAAGCTCCACTTACATGTACACCACTTTACTGTACTAGCTTATACTTGCACGCTCCCCTTCCACCCCCTCCTCAGGTGTAAGTGTCCGCAAGTCTAAGATATGCTCAAATCTAGATAGTGACACATTTTGTTTTGCATGTGTAGTGCATAAATATATTTACTTATACCACAAAAGTTAATAACAAGCACAGAAATTAGTATTAGAAAAATTGAGTGTTAATTTATTATATTTTGCACATATCTATACCCTGAAAAGTATATGTTAATGATACATGCAACATTTTGAAAAACAGTCATGTACTAAATAATAACACAGCCTATAAGGGAGTTTACTCTTATAACATAATTTATAACATTATCTATAGATAGTTTTCTGGAGTTACTACAGAAAGGTAAAAAGTTCATCACTGGCCTCTGGCAAATCATACAGCCCATGCCCTTGCTGAGGAATAAGAGTAAATTAGTATAAAAAAAAACACACATCTTTTGTCAGTCATTCTGTAACAGCTAACAAGTCAGAATGAACATTTCAGGAGACCTGGTGCTCTGGGCGAAGAGTTTGATCTGACTCTGGTTTTGATTATGTGACCTAAATCCATATGGAAGACTAATCTTTCAGCTACTAGACACACCTAAGTCAGTAACAAATTGTATTGTAATGAGGTGCACAAGGGAAAAACACATACTATTTGTGTAACTGGGGCAGAAGTATTTTACAAGATTTTACAGTCATACTACTTTTCATAAAACAATACAGTAAACTAGGCAATACAATTATTTTCCTCTATAAAAAGGGTTGATCTGGGGTGATTTTCAGTCAGCTCCTGCAATGTTGAGAAATAGACACCTTTTTACTACATTCAGGGGGTGATTTTTAAACTAGGAATAGCTATGAAAACGTATATTGCAGGTTTTTTTGGTTGTTTTATTAATTATTTTAATTATAGATGAAAAGCTTAAAAGTGTAAATTTCAAAGACATAATAACATAGTGTGTATCTCATATGAGTGACAATTCAAAATAGCTACTAAGTTTTGCACAAACTTAGAAAATAAAAGTTTATACAGTAAATTCCAGCACAATAAGGATGGTAAACCAATTTTCAAACATTACACCTCACTTGCATTTTTAACACAAGTACATCATCATCATCAACAACATCTATTTATATAGCGCCAGCAAATTCCGTAGCACTTTACAGTTGGGAACAAACATTAATAAAACAATACTGGGTAATACATACTTACAGAGAGGTAAGAGGGCCCTGCTCACAAGCTTACAATCTATAGGACAATGCGAGTTTGAAACACAAGGGCATGTGCTACAATATATTGCACATTGGACCATGCAGTGCACAGCATGTAAAAATAAAATACATTCTACTCTGTGTACATATCCTATTGTGTCTATACATCTGCATGCATTTTCACTGTGGTGATGTTTTTATTGGATGATGCTTGTTTAATTTCAGTGTGTTGACAGCATTTCATTGCAGTAGAAAAAGTTAATTGATTTCCCTAAGGGACTTGTTTGATACAGGTAGGAACTCCATTGAAATTAATAGGTCATATAATTGAATGGGCCACAGACATTAATGGAGCTGGATCTCTCAAGTAATTGTTTTCCTCCTACATCCCTAGATATTGGGATACCCATTGGACTAAAGGAAGATCTGTCTTCACTTTCCTGTTAGATTATAAATTAAGAATATTTCTCTGTGGATTACAAATTAAGGGACATTTTCGATTGGATAATAGCAAAGTGGCGAACAAAGGTATTGGGGAATGTTGTATTTAAATAAACTTCATAAAGGACAAAGGATTTAGGGACCCTTTGTCATCATACTGGGACTACTAATGTGACAAATTTGCCATAAAAGCTATGCATTGCTTGAGTCTGAATGTTGTAAAAGCATGCATATGTGTTCAGCACATATCAACTGTGGGATACCACTTTTGAACTGCATGTAAAATGCAAGCGAAATACATGGCATTAACATGCATTTTCACATGCTGTTTACACTACAGGTTTTTTTTGGTGCAAACATAATATCATTGGATAACCAACCTAATGCTATATCAATACTGACAATTTTTGGGACATATAGGTGGTATGGAGTATAATACCACCAGTCTTACCACTCTAATTCACACCTAAACACCAGGAAAAGGCATATGAATGGAACTAGCCTAAGTGTTATTAAGTTGAAGTGTAAAATAAGATTACAAATTGACACTAATTGACACCTACTGCATATCACAGCCTGATTCAGTTTAATGAAGATTTTACTGAATTGTGATGCTGAATTCCAAATATAGAAATGGATAATGTGCATTGAGTTTGTCCACAAATTAGTTGTAGGCCATAATAACCATACATAAGTTGCCTGCATTCATTTTATAAATTGCATTAGAAGGTTTACATTAAGAATTTGCTTGGTTGGTGTGGGTTAAAGCAGACCTGTCAAAACACAGTTTTATAAATAAGCATCTATGTGCACTTGTGTTTTTTTACATTTTTAAATATTATTTAGATAACTGATTAATAATAATAATTAATTAATATGAAGAAGCACACATTTTTAGTGTCACTATTATCTAAGCACGTTTTAGTTTCTGCAATTACATCATCACATATACGGACATGTCAGACACAAATAATTTAAAAAAAAGAAAATAAACATTTAAGCAGCACACTAAAGGGTGCATTAGAGGTGCTTGACATGTTTCTGATAGAGTGGCAGATAAATGAAACTGATCTAAAGTATTATAACTGGCTACATACATCTACATCCAGTGGGACAAAGAACTGTCATGGGGCCCTCTATGGTTAGACCTATATGCTCTTATTATATGTTATGAGACTGGTTAGTTCCTAAAGAAGGCTGCTATAAACAAGCATTGTGTTGCAATTGAATTAATCATATTAATGCCACTTTGATCTTGCTTTCAGATTTTAATGCGTCATTTCTGCTATATTTCATTGCCTATATCCTATAACATCACAAAAATAAATATCTGATAAGACATATTCTTGTATCAAATAAATAAATTGGTTCATGTATTACTTAATATTGCTATACTGTATTGCACTGCGGACTCACACTTTATATACATATAGATATTGATTATTTGGTTCTTATAATGATTTTACAATTTACCAGTAACTATTTCTTCTTCCTTAGCTGATACAAGTATATGTACGTTCTTAATAGGTCAAGTGAAATTTCAACGGATATTTTCTATGCAGAAATTATCCAGCAAATAGAAAAAACATCTTATTAGGTTTTAATTCAGTCCCTACAACTTTTTACAAGTTTTTTCTTAATTGAACACATTTTATTATCACAATAAGACCAGTTCCCATAGTTCCTCTATGAAAGTTTGAGCTGTGGTGTTTGAATCTATACATTAAATGGGCATCACAACAGTAGTGAACAGTAAACAAAAGTAAACAGTGATTTAAATTCCATTACATACTAATGAGAATGTATTTTTTTTGAATAAAGCCAACATTATTATTCAGTAAGGGATCAATGCAGTTTAGATTGTGATGCAGTGGTGATTCCGTGTACTACAGCTTAATAAGGGAATTCCTTAAGTGACCATCATTAATAGAGCTGATCATTTCAAAAAGTTTAGTCTTTTTCTATTATTTAAGGAAATTGCTTATCAGTAACATATTTCATTGCATTTTATTCCCCTTTTTCTAATTTAGCGAATGAGAAGCAATATTGCTTTCTATGGAATTTTTACATGAGAATAGCGTCCTGTAACCAACAGTTATGTATTACTTATGTGGTTTTCTTTATTAGTTATATTACAAATAGTTAGTATTCCCTGCACATACTTGAGAATATCAAAAGCCTTCAAGCATGTCCTTCAAAATGACTCTCAAATTGCATGCTTATTGCATATTGCATCACTACTACATAGACAGAAATCATTAAAGAGCTTTTTCTTTCAAGGCAATTCTTGTCAGGATGTAGAAACCTGAAATATTGATTATCAGCTTCTTTGTTCAGAGCATGAAATAAATGATGGATCAATCTGTGTATGAATATACACCTATTGCTATGGTTAACGGTAAGATTATTCATCTGGCAGCTATCATCAACCAGGGAGCAAAAGTTTATAATGTGAGAGAAATGAACTTTTACAATCCATTATTACACAAAATAAAATATTTTCTATAATTTGATATTATAACAATTACCAAAAATTCAGACTGGACAGATAGTAATAAGTGTGGCCTATACTTTTTTTTTTGAGCAAACTAAGTTTATTATTTTTTTTTTAAAATAAGTTTTTATTGAGGTTTTTAGCAACAAACACAGGTTTACACATATGTATTTTCAACAGCATTCGTTTTGGATGGAGTTTATTATTTTGTAACAATAAGAAACTGTACAGATGATACTTTCTAAACTAACACATAAAGGCTACAAGAAAAAAAAGTATAAAATAGGGTTAGCATGGGGGTAGCGTAAGAAGTAGAAATGAGCCAAGGGAAGGTAGGTTTTACACCGATGAGCAGTGAACAATCTGTATGTGAACAATTAGTCAGTAGGAAATATGTCATGTCAATATTTTTTTTCTCATACTCCATGTATATGGACAGCTTTACCAGGTTGATATAAAACTGCATTTTCTCTTATTAATGTTTCATCATCTCTTCAATTCTCACAATGTTGTACATCTCCTTTATTATTTTGGAGCATGGATGGAGGCTCAGCGTATTGGGGAATAAACTTTTTTTAAATGACAGAGATACCCCAGTTTCATGAACCAAAATGCTGTTTTAGGAGGATAATGGCAAATTCTACATATAATGGATTCATCAAAATAGGTAGTAAATAGGATTTACATAATAAAAAGGACTTTGAAACTGCAAGAATCGGGCTGTTGTGAGAGGGACAGGCTTTGATTGCATTCTCCAAATGTTTAGATGGCAAAGGCTTATTAAGTTGTTCTACATTGTCTAAGGGGATTGAGATTGAGAACAATATAAACTGCTGCACAGTTTAGTAATACAAGCCTATATTTTATCTTCCATACTAGAAGAGATAGATTACTGTTCCTCCCTTTTTGTATAACTGGAATCAATCGGAAGGCTAAGCCAGGTCTATGTACAAGTTTTTCTGTAATATGTTTGATATGTGAAACAAATATGTGCAGGATCTTTGCTGTAGAAGCCTAGCTAAGTTTTCCTACAATTGTTCTTGTCTTTGCAGATATGATTGTTTTTGAACTGGTAGATGTAAGTTTCTGCACTGCCCTGGATGGTTTATATGTTGTTTCCAGCTGGGAAATCTAAGAGCATAAATCAGAGATTAAATTTGGATTCTCCTTTTTGAATCTAGACCTGTATTAGATGCCATGCAGAACACACAGCTCCCATTGAATGGATGTGGCTGAAGAGTGGTCGGATGCAAAATTCTCAATAATCATTTTTAACGGTACCACTGCAAACAGTGTCTTAAAGTATCATTTAAGCTCCATGACCACCGACAATGTGCTGTACATAGTATTTTAATGAATAGAAATTGGGAGTATGCTATGATAAGAAGGTATATCCAATGCAAATCCCTACATAAAATGTAGTGGGATGCAAGTTTATAATCTAACCTACCATATAATTCTATTCTTAGAGAGTAAAAAATGAGTATTTCTCACAATGATGGAACATCGTTGACACAAGCTGGAGAATATGTAGGTCTCTTTTTAATTGATTTAGGACAAAGCAAGAAACTGAAAACTTTCCTGAGGGAATATCCAGTTGCGGTTCCAGGATCAATTTCAAATCTCTATGCTACTGCAATTACCACTCTGTGATTTTGACTAAGGCCATCAATGATCAAAAATGGAAATAAATATTATCCATGGTAAGTATTTAGTAGGATCTAGTCAAATGTATATAAATGATAAGTAAGGACTCAAAAGTTGCTTTACGTAATGTGACTTTATGTGCTTCCCATAAAATAGTAGGTGAAACATCAGCAGTTGTTTTAATGTAAAGTAGTCAGTTATGGCTTCTTTGATATATTGAAAAACCCCAGTGTCTAATAGCAGGGAAATCAAAGCACCAGTAGTGGTAACGGAGGACTGGAATAGATAAGTCTAAGACAACCATTGTGCCAGTATGGGCCGTCCACGAGAAAGGAATGATAGAGGCAGCTGAGGCGGAAGGGGTAAGTGAAGCGGAGAGAAAGAGCATGTCTATGTAAGAGATGAGGGAAGGGGCTGGTGGTGTTTTGACAGCGGTAGGGTCGGAAACAGCTTTAAGGATGCTCTCAATAATTAAGTGACCCAAAGCAGCTTGACCAATGTGTCCAAAGGTTGCAGCAAAGAGATCTTTCTGGTTGGATTTAGGGGCATAAAGAGATACCAACTATTTCTGGTGTGTCCGAGGAGATCTGCATTCAGGAGCAGCCTCACTGATCCTGGTTCAGCTGCGCAAAGTGCGCTACTGCCGAGAGTGTCACTGCCAACAGAAATGGTCAGAGGAATGTACACACTGACGATGTGTAATGTGCAGCAATGTCAGATTTGGTTGGTGGAGGGGATTGCTGTCATCTGGCGGCATATAGGTGCATGGACAGCAGCCTGGCAGAGAAGGGGAGAGGAGCACTGTGCTCAAACCAGCGCCAGGAGGGTGCATGGTAGGCTGCGGCTCACTAAGACCATCATAGGAGACATAGGGGAAGGTGGAATAACAGTCCTGAGGTCGCACAGGGGCAGAATGGTGTGTACCAATCAGGCTCACCAAGTAGAGTCGTGATGGGCTGAAAAAACTGAGGCTAAAATAGTCAGGATTCCAGAGTTTCACAATTCAGCAACTGGTGAAAATGTATGACAAGTCATGCCCCTGGGCTAACTGCTTTTAGTAGAGGAGAGCTGAAAACAGTGCAACACTCTTTCAACTAAACTCAGCCGGTCTCACATCAGCAAATGAATGGGGATTTTTTTTAGCTACCTTTTGACAAGTGTAATCATTTGGTAGATTTGCTTGTGTACACATGTAGTGGAATGGACCGAGAAAGATCCCTGATGATGTAAAAAAGGAGCAGATTGTTTCTGCTTGAATAAGTCGTCTTGGTGGGATGGATTTAGTTTGCCTGCCCCTCTGTATCACTGTGTGCATCCCAAAGAGATGGAAGTGAAAAACTGGTCAGCAAACTGCTACATCAGGAATGAATGCAAATTTGTGTCTATTGAAGACCAACAGTATAAAAATCCCATTACTGATCATTCCTTATGGGGATAAAGATCACTGTGTTTTTCTTGGATAAACTGAAAGATCATTATGCCTATGTACATCAAGCAAGGTGAAAGAGTCTATGAAAATTCTTCTGTTTTTCTTTGTTTTTATTGAAGCTCGAGGTGCGTGCTCCAATCACCCAGTGCCATGCAAAAACAGTGCTTGGGGCTTGGGACTTTAGACCCTTCCCAAAAAGGAAAGGGCCCCATTGCTCCCTATCCCCCGAAGCCAAAAGGCCTCTTTGGAGGACAGAGATCTTCGGACACCCCTTCGCCAAAGCTAGGGGGTGCCCCTTTACATCCCCGACCCTCGGAGCCATAAGGCCCCTTAGAGGGCAAGGGTCTTCAGGACTGCCTCTGCCGCAAGGCTCGGGCAGTCCCCTCTACCCCAAGGTCTGACGAAGCTTTCATCGGGGGACTGGCTCTTCAACTCTCCCCATAAGGAGAGAGTTTCAGACAACTTAGGGAGAGGGGTTCCCCTTAGGGTCAAACCCAAACCCAAAAACATTCAAAAGAAAATCAACTAAAAATAAAATTCGTGCAAAAAAGTGCTGTGCTGTAAATAAGTGCCATGGTTTCAATAAATAAAAAATAAAAAAGTGCCCATAAGCCCAGCCTAATGGCCGGAGGGTGTAAAAATTGTTCTGGCACAGCCCAAAGGCCGGTACCAAGAAAATATAATGTGGTGCAGGGTTCGCTCTCAGTGTATTGTGCTTCATGCCTTACTCTTTACACGTGATCATGGGGCCACCACCACCATGTATTTTCAGGTCATCTCTGGGCCCTGTCCCCCCCAGGGCACAGACACTTTAAGCCGCCAAGTCACCACTGGCCTTCTGGCATTAGACCAAGGAGACCCATCCCTTCCAGGGCATTCGGTTGCCCCTTCTAGGACAGGAACTACATTTGATCTTAGCCAAAAGGCCAAGAAGCGATAAAAATTTAAATTCTTCTGTTGCTCTGTTTGCTCAGTTTTTTCAATACAACCTTTTTTACATGAGGAAAACAGGGGTGGCCTCAGGAAGCCATTGGTTGAAGTTCCTTTTTTCTAGTGAGAGCAGCAATGGAAGCAAGCACAGAAGAATTTTGATGGATCAGTAATAATAATTAGCAAGTTGAGGCCAATTCAGAATAGCAAAAAATGTGTCTGGATCCATGTGATGTGACAAGGTAATACATTAAAAAAAGTGGAAATTGTGACTGTTGAAAGATACATTTTTAAAAAAAATGATTTACTGTAGGTCATGTAGTCCTGTATTAGTATGTTCATTTTGTATGAGGAGAAAACTGAAATATAAACCGAGAAGGCAAAGACAACATGATAGGAGCACCGTGATAAAAAAAAAAGATAAAAATGACATTAACAAAAATGACATTAACAAAAATCTTATGCATTACAGTGGCTGAAAGGCATCACAAGGTATCCATAATATCTTTCCCAAGTGCTCAAACATCAAAGGAAGAGTATGAGGTGTTTTATGGAGGTGTTGAAGCTTCAGTAGTCACTACAGGGTCTGAGAGTATAGTCAAATTCTCAATAAAGACAAAGCCTTCCCCATCAATAAAGAATCATTTTCAGGTGAAGTCTCTGTCAAAGTTTTATTTGTAATTGTAAGGACTATAGGGTGGCAGAGTCTCAGCATTGCATTTGCAAAATACATATTTGTATTGGCTATAATAAATGGGAAGAGCCAAGAGCCACAGGCACAGTGGAATTAAGAAGAACTTTCTCCAGGAAAGAGGAGAAACATGGAAGCTAAATGCAGTAAAAATAGGGTACGCTTCTGAAGCCATGGAAGATCAAGAAGTAAGGTTTAAATGTTTTAGAAATTACAAATAGAAATTTGCTCATTATATAAAACATTCACTTTATTATTATTATTACCGTTTTTTTATAAGGCGCACAAAATTTGAAAGCGCTATACAGAATAGAAGTGTAAAAAGGTTAGACATAATTGATGTAAATTAACATAGTGTGAGTGCCAGAGAATAAAATAAGAAGTAAGACAAAATGAGTGTAGCAAATGTGAGTAATTTATAGCAAAACAAAACTAAATTACAAGGATTATATGGGCAGGAATACCAAATAAAGATATAGCGGAGGACTTAACAGAAACAAAAAATGGCAAAACTGGGTGACAGCAGGAGGTTAAAACCTGTAGGGAGAAGCCGTGTACGAAAAAGAATAAGAGGAGAATGGAGGAAACAAATCAAAGGAGTGCCCTACAATCTACAGCAGGGGTGGCCAACCAGTAGCTCTCGAGCTGCATACGTCACTTTCAAATTAAAATTGAGGCTCCTGGTTGGCTCTGTGATACTCTGTAGCTGTCAGCAAAACTCCGGGTGCTGACAGCCACAGTTCCGATAGCTCAACTCACTGACAGCAGCCATGTCATGTGACCTCGTCTGCATAACACAGGGAGGTCACATTATCACTGCTATTCAATCAGGGATAGAGGAGGGTGCAGTCTTCTCTCCCTCCCTCTTCTGCGCAGGATCCAGCGTCTGTGTGACAGGTAAGTAAGGGGCATGTGAGAGGATGAATGACATGTATGGGGCACATGGTGATGCTGAGTGGCATGTATGGGGCAGGTGAGAAGGCTGAGTGGACTGTATGGGGCATGTGGGGAGGCTGAGTAGCATGTATTGCTCATGGGGGGAGGCTGAGGGGCATATATGGGACAGATGTGGAGAGACTGAGAGGAATGTATAGGGCATGTGGGGAGGCTGAGAGTCATGTATAGGGCATTGGGGAGGCTGAGTGGCCTGTATGGGGCATTTGGGGAGGCAGAGAGGCATGTATGGGGCATGTGGGGAGGCTGAGAGGCATGTAGGGGGCATGTGGTGATCCTGTGAGGCATGTATAGGGCATGTGGAGAGGCTGACTGGCATGTATGGGGCTTGTGGGGAGGCTGAGTGGCATGCTGGGGCATGTGGGGAGGCTGATTTGCATGTACGGGGCATGTGGGTATATTTCATGGCATGTGGAGAGACTGATGTGTTTTTAAGGGGCATGTGGCGAGGTCTGGTGGGAATGTGAAGAGGTCTGAGGGGCATGTTGGCTATTTATGTCTTTTTTATCCCCACTATAACAATTCCCTCCATTGCGATTGTGATTACAGAAGCAGCATGAGCTACTGTAGAGAGACTGTATGTACCCTTTGAACCCCCCTAGCTGGACACAGCAACAAGGTAAGAGCTGAGTTGATTATTATTATTATTATTATTATTATTATTATTATAAACACTTTGGTAATGTTGGATATCTTATTTTTCACTTAGCGAGATATTGTAAATTATATTTTATTTTCAATGTATGAGCATGCGTTATGTACGCGCATGTTTATACTGTGTATGTGTAATGCACACAAATATTAAAGGTAAAGTTGGCTCTTTGCTGTATCATTGGGTATTTTTTGGCTCTTAGGCTCTGATTGGTTGACCACCCCTGATGTACAGGATTGAAGGCTAATGGGAATGGCTTAAAGCTGAAGAGAGCATCCAGGAATTAGACTCCCGTCAACAGGCATAAGAGTCAAGAGACTCCAAGTTCTTGAATGAGACTATATTTAATAAACACTCTGGCTACTTTAGTATCCAAGACGTAAGGATATTAAAGGATGCTATTTTGTTAAAAGATATATTCTCCATTATAAATATAAATAAATGATTTTTAATTATTTGGCGAGGAGAAAACTTTTCCTAGTGTGACCTCTCTGACTCAAGCTAGGCTTTCAAGTTTACTGGCTTCTGTGAACATTAGTTGTTAATGATGGAAACAATAAAAGAGATGAGAAGAGCCAAACCCTATTATAAAACACACTAGAGAAAATAGTTTGAAATAACAATTATAAGAATTTATTAAAAATGTTTATACATTTAAATAAATAAGGTTGCAAACTTCATAGACACAGGCACCAGATAAATGCACTGCTATAAACAAATTAAACAAAGAAAATGATAAGTATTAATTGTAAAAGTAAATCAAACTTTAAATCCTTCTGGATACATTAATACATCAACGGAGCTGGTATATCACAAGGAGAACAGTCTATCCCAATCTAGCTAGACCTGATGGCCGCACATGGCATTATTCAACAATAATACAGTTAGACTTACCACCCAATGCAGAGGAAGGAGAATGAGTCCTGCTTCTGTGTCTGGGGGAGAGGAACTCTATGCTGAATACTGCTCATGTTTGAGCAAAGAAAAAAATCAGCTGATGCCAGCAATACAAATGGTAGTGTTCCTTGCAAATTAGCCATCGCTAGATACAGTGGTGTTTAAAGATAAACTTCAGACCTGCAAGTTGGTAAGCAGTATGAATTACTTGTATCTTCTTATATTCTGATCTCATGCACGCTGGTAGACAGGAAGAGTTCTACCGGGAGAGGATCTCAAAACTCTGGATATATAAAGTAGTAGTTAGAGTGCAACAGTGTAGTTTAGATCAAAATTCAAATAAATGTGTCACAAAGTTAGCAACAATGTAAGTCAAACCACTGACATGTTTTCCCATACCGGATGGATTCATTAAAGGTGGAAGCAAGTAAGCGTCATTGGAGACTGGAAGTCATATGAACTTGTGCCATCTTTCTAAAGTGAACCCTCTCTTGGTTGAGTTATCTGAAACAAAAATCAACTTTGTTTAAGAAGGTGATCAGATCATCAAAGGTGGCTGGGACAATTCCTTTTGTGAGTCCTTGCCTCACATTCAGAGAAGGACCAACAATGCTTCCTTATTTCAGAATACCACTAGCCAAAAAACTTGTAAAATGTTCCCTACTTTTTCATAACCCATATATTCACCCAAAACATTTATGGGGCATATCTACAACCATCATTGGAAAAGTAAACAAAAGGAAGAACACAAAAGGGAAAATAAATATGGAGTCAAATCTATTTAATGATTGTAAAATAAAAATAATAGAGTTTAGCTTCCATTAAGGCTCTCATATTATTGGATGTTGGCAGTGTGTACAAGGGCTTTTACAGCACAAACTCTCAAATTCCTTCTTTAGATGTTATCTCCATTGCAGCTGGCTGGGAGTTACCTTGCCTGGCAACACATGCACAATAACAATCAACCTTTCTCCTAGCCAAGTACTTGAGTAGTCATCTAAGAGGTCTTAAGATGTGTTTAGATGTGAATGGTCTGACACAAATAAAGGACAGGACCATGGCCGCCAAGAGGGGGGGGAGGCGGGTACATTTTACTCGGGCCCGGGCTCACCAGGGGGCCCGGGCCGGGCCCTCACTGCTAATTTTTTCATTTTTCTTTTCTTTTTTTTTTAATCTTGCGTTTTTTTTATTTATTATTTTTTTCCCGCGGGGGGGGGGGGGGGGTCGGTCTGTCAAGCTCGTTGGTGGGGGAGCTGGAACAAAATAAAAACAAAAAAAATCATACTCACATGATCACGGCGCCGCGTCCCTCCTCTCGACTCTGCTCCATTCACACTGACTGTCGGGCGTGACGTCATCAAGTCACGCCCGACAGTCAGTGAGGAGCGCTGCAGCCAGGACAAAGCATGAAGAAAGAAGAGAAGACAGAAGACAAGAGAAGAAAAGAAAGAAGCTAACAAAAGGTAAGTAAAGAAACAGAGAGGCAAGGGGACGAAAACAGAAAGGGTCAGTGCTATAAAGAAGAGGGAGTAAAAAAACGGGGGGAAAGGCTGAGCGTAAAAGAAAAAGGGGAGAGAGGCTGAGAGTAAAAAAAAAAGGGGAGAGAAGCACAGATTAAAAAAAAAAAGGACTAGAGAAACACAGATTAAAAAAAAAAGGGGAGAGAAGCACAGATTAAAAATAAAAGGGGAGAGAAGCACAGATTTAAAAAAAAGGGGAGAGAAGCACAGATTAAAAAAAAAGGGGAGAGGCACAGAGTAAAAAAGAAGGGGCAGAGAGGCTGAGAGTAAAAAAAACGGGGGAGAGGGGCACAGAGTAAAAGAAAAAGGGGAGAGGCACAGAGTGAAAAAGAAGGGGCAGAGAGACTGAGAGTAAAAAAAAAAAGGGGGAGAGAGGCACAAAGTAAAACAGAAAGGGCAGAGAGGCACAGAGTGAAAAAGAAGGGGCAGAGAGGCACAGAGTGAAAAAGAAGGGGGGAAAGCAGCATGGAGGGCGCAGTGTGAGCATAAGGGGGCACAGTGTAGTTGTGATGAAGGGGCACAGTATTGTGTGTGTGATGGCACAGGGGGCTTGTTGCAATGTAGTGTGTGTGAGGTAGGTGGTGGCTAATTATTGGGCGTTATTTTGTTTGTAGGGTGATGGTGAGGCAATTTAATAGTGGGGACTATTAATTTAAGATGGGGTGGTTTGGGGGCTATTGAATATGGGGGTGAGTTTAGAGAGAATGAGGTCTATTTATTAAATGTGACTATGAGTTATTAAATGGCAGTGATGGTTGCGGGAAATAGGTATTGCCGTTTGCAGGAAGGGAATAGGTTTATTTATTAAATGTGAATACTATTATTTTAATGTTGGAGGAAGGCCTAATTATTAATCGTGGGTGCTATTGATTTAACGCCGGGGCTGGCTATAATTTTCTAAATGTAGCCATTTTTTTTCAAAATAGGTCCTTCAACATTCCAGGATCCGGACAAGCCACAACTAAAGAAACCAGCAGCCACAGGTGAGAAAGTGAGAAGAACAGGTAGGAGAGAGCAGCACAGTGTGTGAAATGTTGTGATTCTAGTAGAGACAAAACAAATTTTTGGTGAGTGTTGTGCCCAATGTAAGGTGCAGGCCAAGACTGAACTCTTTGTGTACACACTGCATTCTTACTACACTGTGGTGCTAGATGTCCTGAAAGTCAGGAGTGCTTGGACATATGTGACGCTCCGGCGAATTCAGAGCCTAGTGATTTTGATGTTAGCCACGTCCCAATGGGGCATTTTCCACGCCCCCAAATGCAGGACCATACTCTCGAAAAAAAAATCATGCTCAACTATAAGGGGGGCCCCATGAATTTGTTGTACCGGGGCCCTGAATTCCTCTTGGCAGCCCTGGACAGGACCATGCTATTTAATCAAGTTAGAAGAGCTTGAGAGTTAGGAACTATTGCAAACTCCAAACACTACTATCACACCAAATAAGCTTAGTGCTTCAAGGCAAGTTGTGCACGCAATAGTTGTATTTTTTTTTTCATTAACTACTACACTGATCACTAAGTAAGTAAGCAAGTAAACCTATTTGTGCACACACTGTTCAAAATCAGCTATTCTAATGTCTAGCAAGGAGTTTTCCTTTCAGATTATCATACTCTGTTTTTTTCATTTCCTCTCAGAAATAAAAAAAAACATATTTGCCCACTGCTCTGTAGCTAACTTCTCAATCTCCACCCTTGTGTACATCCTCAAATAGGTCTCAATATCATTTGAAATTGTCATGCTTTACATGAATGTCTGCTTTATTGTGGGAAGCTTAACCTTTGGGAATTGTCTGCCAAGATCTGTGTTTGTTGTTGGAATTGGTGGTTATCCTTCTATTACTGCTTTAAGACTGCTCTATTAGCTACAGCCAGCAGACTGTTGAATTCACTCATATCATTTGCTGAGTACTTTTATCTCCTGCAGGGTAACACTGATTTGTGACTAGTTGGTAGGGATTTTCTGGAGCTGCCTTTTCAACTGATGAATATTTCTTGTATTGTTACATATATATATTTAAATAAGCATAGGACTCTTTAAGGCCACTGACCACATTTCCCTATAATTTGTGACCACAGGGTTAAACCAGAAAACAGAGTATGATTTTTCTTTTATTCTACTACAGCAGAAAAAAGAAATATACAGGTGTCTCTGGCTTGCAAAACATGAATCAAAAGAGCCTGCTCATTTGAAGTCTAGCTTATAAACCAGGATACCACTGTTTATCATGAAGATTTAAAACCAATATATTAAATAGTTTTAGCAACATGATATTTTTCTCTGATATTATGCTGATTGTTTGACTAGCTACTCAACACTTGAGCTGGCTTTTCCTTCCACCAATTGGAATCCTGCACTCAAATCACTCATAAAGCAGTGTGACTCTTTCTTCTCCCAGCTACATAAGCAACAGGTTTCATTGATTTGGGAGCGATAACTTTTCATTGTGCAACAAGTGCAGACAATTCTGATTGACTTAGGGATCAGGGCTTGCATGCAGCATTTTCAGAGTTTAATCACTCCTATGTTACAGGAGAGGAGTATTCCTGCTTAACTTCAGTGTGAAACCATGGCAGTGATTTAGAGCTATGAACTGTAACCCTCATCTAGCTAGAAAAGGTCAAGTATCTAAAGGGCCTGTGTGATACTGCCCTTAGGCAGGGCCATGTTGGAAATAGGGAGTAGTGTTTTGAACAGTACTTATATACTGTACTACTGTACAGGTATGGAATATATTATCCAGAAAGTATGGTAATTTATAGTACTTTAAAAATATCCTTGTTTTGTCTCATATTCCCATCCTCATTAAAGTGTATAGCAAGCTCCTCTTATTAAATGTAGGGAGTGATCATGTTTACACGTATAACATTATGAACTGTCACAATTATTTTCTAACACCATTCTTGTTTTCTTACCCTTTGGATATTGGGTTTCCAGATAAGTATCTGTATCATACTTGCCAACTCTCCCGGAAAGTCCGGGAGACTCCCGAAATTCGAGTCAGTCTCCCGGGCTCCCGGGGGAGATGGCATTTCTCCTGCATCCCGGATTTCACAGAGAATCGCGCCCTCCAGTCTCGCCCCCTCTCCCGGAAACAAGTTTCCGGGAGTTGGCAACTATGATCTGTATATGGTGTGAGTTTTGTGGTGTCCTTGCAATGACTTTTATTTTTGTTTGGTATAAGTGTTGTGAGATGATTGAGAACTAAATCTGTAAGCCCAGTGTGGTTTTGGACACCTTTTATTTTTGTACTTTTGACATTTCCCTCATTTTACACTTTACTGTATTTTACATAATTTTCCAGGCCCTTCCATGCAAAGTTATCTATCTTCAGTATATGTAGCTATTGATACATGTACTTAATCTGTCTGTTCTTTAAATACATACAGTATTTTAATATATATCAAACATTTTGTACATTCACCATTGTACTTTTGTATGGTAAAAGACAAACAATATTTTGCTTTGTTGTATTGCGTGTGATACACTGCACGGAAAGCAATATATCAGTTTATTATTCAGACAATCTGAAATAATAATAAAAAAGTAAAAATATATTGATATAAAAGGGTAGATGTCTCTTGTATAACTATGAAAAATAGAATTGCTCCCGAATTGCTTCTCGAAACTAATCTCTTCTATAATACATGTTTAGACATTGAAAGCTACCATTTATGACTTGTGCACTCCATGTTGTTTCTTTTGAAAATCTGAAAGCACTTATAGTGGTGATGAAGGGGATAATGGAATACATTTTCTGAATGTGAAAGAGAACAGCTATAGTTTTAAACCTGAGAGTTGAAAATGAAAGCAAAAGTTTTCAAGTTTTCTCATGTTTAATTAGCTAATAATACCAGTATATTTAGCAATAGTGTGTGCAGAAATAATGTTTTAAAACTAAATGTATGCTATTTATGAAACAACATTGTCTTAAAACTAAAAGAAATGTCCAATTAAATATATTTCAAAGAAGCACTATGTTATACTATGCTATAGTACAGGGGTAGGCAACCTGCGGCTCTCCAGGTGTTGTGAAACTACAAGTCCCAGCATGCTTTGCCAGTAGATAACCAGCAGATAGGTGGCAAGGCATGCTGGGATTTGTAGTTTCACAACACCTGGAGAGCTGCAGGTTGCCTATCCCTGCTCTAGTATATGGATACTATTATTACAAAACATTTTCTTGTTTAATGTGTGACAGTAGTTGTTATTTATAATAGTGCCTTCTTGCCCCCTAGCATATTTCAAGGTGCACTTGATCCAGCCCCAGGAAATAAATCTGCATTTAGCTTTGCAAATTTGCAAATCAACCTGAAAATGTGCTTGGTGTAAAGTGTGGAGCATCACTTCAAAGTTCAACCTATTTTAGGACCCCTCTCATTATTCATTTAAACTTTTCATTTTTTCTCCTAAAATACTGCATAGTGTAAATTAATGCATGCCTTAAATTAATCATGAAAGTGAGGGTGCATTGACACTGTCTTTATTACTGGTGTCACTGTTTTGTGATTCAAGGCTTTTATTATATTGCTCGAATTACACTTTGACATGACCTTTCCCGCAGAAGTGCATCTGGAAGGTGCAAGATGTGTCCCATTAAAAATATAGGATGACACCCAATCTCCTGCACTTTCAAAGTGGTGAATAAACCAAGTTCTTTTTCAGGGAGAAAAAGACTTACCTCACACAATGCCCATGTAAATGTGCTTTCCAAACTGCTTTATCTTGTTTTAAATAATTCACATAATTCCACAAAACAATGTTTTAATTTTGCACATTGATACAATTCATAGGTAACTCATTCTAATTCATACTGAGGAAAGAATACCCCCAAGCCACCCAGCTTCTCATAACTGGCAATGTAAACTTTTGTACTCTCATCGTGGCCCACAAATCCATATGTTTCCCCTTAAAACAGGGGTGTTTTATGGTTTAAGAATGACGTTTAGTGTTATGTACACCTGCCACTGTGCTAGGTGGCAGCATAAGCTGAATCGTCTTGTACTTCACTCCCCTGCAATCTAAATAAAAGCGTGAAATACTCCCATAACCAAGGACACAACCACAGGAGAACACGGAAGAACATAGATCTGGTCTCAAGCACCACACAGACCAGGGGGTAAATGTATTAATGTCCGGATTCTTCAACTCCGGCGTGTTCAGCGTCTTCGGCGATTAAATTTAAAATGGCGCTGCATTGTAAAGGGAAGTTTCCCTTTACTATGCAGCGCCGCTTTAAATTTAATCGCCGAAGACGCTGAACACGCCGGAGTTGAAGAATCCAGACATTAATACATTTACCCCCAGATCTATGGAGCCAATCAGCATTAAAATCTTAGCAACTGAGAACAAAAAAAATGGCAGGGGTAACTCTTAAATGTAATTTAATATATTTTAGGCATAATAGTTCACATTGTGAGAAAAAAACCCTTATGAAGAAAACCTTACATTCCACGAATTTTGGGTAACATCTCTCATATCTGTATGCACAATATTAAGTCACTAAATAAATGAATAACCTAAAGAAAGAATACTTGATTGGTAATTTAAGCTTCAACGTTCATAGTGATAAGGCATAATGCAGTGGTATCTAGGATATAGAAAAATTAACAAATATGAACAGTAAGAAAGGAGAAGCATATAACATCCATTTGGCATGAAAACAATTTACTCCAGGATTATTGGCACCCTTCATGGAAAATCAGTATATGAAAAAAACACACATGCAATGAGTGATATTTCAGACATAACAAAGTGGTAAACTGCATAGTTTTTATTTTCCCACTGTGTTTTGGAACCAAAACAAACCTTTTCTTTAGTAACATATTTTGTGGTCAAGTATAGGTTTCAAAAATATTGGAACCCCCATTATTAATATTTGGTGATGCGACCGCCCAGGACGCAACGCTGAAGGGAGGCACAATTTAGGAATATTTTAGGTTCATTTGGTTAAAATTGAGGGCTAGGGGGGCGGCATTTGTCTTTCTCGCCCCAGCGATAGAATTCTAAGTTACGGCTCTGGCACTGAGACACTTTATATAATGCTTAACAAGGTTGGAGAACATTTTCTGAGGAAAGGGACCACTTCTCCATTTACATTTCCTTGATATTCTTGGGTCGTCGCTTGTGGACTGCCCTCTTCAATACACACCACAGGTTTTCACTTGGGTTCAAATCTGGAGACTGAGAGGTCCATTGCAAAACGTTGATTTTGTGTTCCCGCAACCATTTCTAAGTGAATTTTGATGTGTGGGCTCATTATCTTGCTGAAAGGTCCACCAATGGCAAAGTCAAACAGATTTTGGCCTAAAATCACCTGCTAAAGAGGGGAATTCATTTCCCAAGTGCCCCTGGATCACTAGAAGTAAACAACCCCAAAGCATTAATGATCCCCCATATTGTACAGTGGGTATCAGGTGCTTTTCCAGTCCATTTTTATCTCCAAACATGACAATGGTGAGCATGGACAAAAAGTTAAAGTTTTGTCTCATCTGACCGCATCACATGGTTCCATTTGTAGTTCCAATGACATTTGCAGAGTTCCAGCACTGCCTTTTGTGTCTTGCATTTATTAAAGGCTTTTTTTTGGAACTCTTAAAAAAAGCTTCTGGTCTTTGAGGTGGAGTCTGTCAGTGGATTTTGAAATTTTAAATTCCCAAGATTCAACTACACTGTGCGGTTCTGAAATTGTGACCTTTGGGTTCTACTCTGTTTCTCTTACCATCCTACTCTCCGTACGTGGGGGCAGTTTGATCATGCATTCTCTTCCTGTCAAATTTTCAACCATACTTTTCTTGCTTCTTTATTATCACGCAGATTGTGCTTAATGGATGGTAATTTCAAATGACTACTCATTTTTTATAACTATTTTGTAATCTGTGTAGATTCACGACCGTCTGCCACATTTGAGTTGCCAGTTCTTTGGTTTTTAGCCATGTTATGGATGACAAAAGATTTTACATGTGTGTAGCCTCATACTTATACCCCAGTAAAACAGGAAGTGGTCATAACCAACAATGGAGATCCTGGAGATTAGTAGTAATAAAAATACTGAGTTTGTGTATTAAGATCTAAATTACTTTAGTTTTATTTAAAATATTCTTTAGGGAACCAATCATTTTGTGCCATATGTTTTTGAAAGATTACACTATTCGTAAAATAAAACAATAGTAGGAATGATGTCTGTTATATAAATGGTAAGCAAATTCTCCTAACATTTTTGAGGAACATTTGAATCACTGTATGTATTGTTTATTTTATATGATTGTTTTGCCCAAATTCTTGAGGGGTGCCAATAATTCTGGAGTTGATGTAGGTAAAATTACTGCAAAACATTTTCTGAGTAGTGATGTTACTCCATTTTGAAAGTGATGGAATACACAGCCATTTGTGAAGGCAACACACCTGGATATGAAGATGAAACCACACTGGTAACTTATTTTTGTTTCAAAATGAAATGTGTGTACTAAAAAGAATAAAGCACTTTTTAATTTAAAATATTAAGTATATCAAAAGCAGCCTCAGTTCACCATGACCTGCGTGCAAACAAAGCAAGTGGACTCTTTTATATGGTCGATATTCTCTTCATTGTAACCTTATATTATACAATAGAGTAAACATTGTTGCAATTAGTATTATAAAGGACACTAAAGGGTACAAATCCACAGTCTGTGTCTCAAAGGCATTACATAAGCACCTCATATCCTAACCCATTTCAAGTACTTATGCAAATTGATAGATATTGCATAATCATGATAGGAATATGGGAAACAATCTTCAAATATATAGAGAGAGATAAATTAATGTATCTCATGTTTTTGACAATTACATGTATGAAATACAGTACAAACATACAATGGAAAAACAGAATCTAAAAATTGTTACCTTTCATATCAAATTAATCCAGTTTATAGCTTTTGCATTCATGCCAATGAATGGAACAAGTTAAGAGACAGATTTTGAGTGCAAAAGTTGAAATATAGCTACAGGGTGCTTTTCAAACAGCAATCCAGAAAATTATGTTTTCGTGTTCATATTTCTTCCCAGTGAAATACATGATACTGATACTCGAATAGTCTTCATGCACATAACATATATATATATATATATATATATATATATATATATATATATATATATTTATACACACATCATATACTATAAAATGCAACGGTACAGGGTACACACACAACTTTTTGAGGTTACTTAAATTTAATTGTGCAGCAATGGAAAATAAACAATAGCATACTATTGTACTCTTTGTTTTTTCTATAAATAAATAGCACATAAATGATATGTGAGTCATTAGTCCATTTATGTTGAACACAATCACAGTGTTATGCATGCCAAATTATTATTCTAGTTTTTTTAATTATATTCATTTATTTATTTATAACTTACATTTTCAATTTATGTTATAGTCGAATTATTCATTGAAAAATAATTAACATTGCATTTTAAAAAAAAAGAAAATGAAAAATGTTCACATTCTGTTGTCTGATCATAGAAAAAAATATTATTAACATTTTCATATGACAGTGTGTAAAACAATTAAAAAAAGTTACATTTAATGCTTGCCAATATGTTCAGCTATCAACATTATATGCTTTTATAATGATGTACAGTAATTTGTTAGTTTTGCTAAAGTGTTATTAAATCTAATCTAGCCCTAATCTAATCTAATTTCAAATCTAACTGTCATAGGATGTAATGACAGGTATGTTTCCTATATATTTTAATCTGTCAAATGTTGCTAGGTCACTGGCTGAATGTCTTCATTATTTGCTAGTAACCCAGGGCACTCCTGCCAACTAAATAAATAATTTGTTATACAGCTCTATTATATCATGACATTATTGTCCCTGTGGCTCATGTTTTGGTTTATTTATAACCACAAACTATTCAGGATCATTCATATGATTCACAGTTTAGTTTTTGACCTTATATATAATTGATCTTGCACATTGTATGTCACTGAAAATGTGTTAAGGATTATAGTGTAACACCAACAAGTAACATTCTCTAGTGCAGTTAATGTGTTTAATAATACAATTAGCTTTTATCATATATGTGTGTTGTCTGTATCTTTAGAGCTATTATTACAGATATTCTAAAATTGGTAGCAAAGTTGTTCGAAAACCATATATAGTCCACATTGAGTGAATGACTCATTAATAATAGCATAACAATAATTCCATGTGTCATGTTTGTCTAATTACCTTCCATGACTAGCCTGTGATACAAATGCTGCAAATGCTTATGTTTATTTTATAGAAATCTGTCAACTTTTACAGGAAGCATAGAGTATCACTGGCTGCGGGTTAGGGCATTCCAAGCTGAAATAATTAAAGGGCAGAAATAACAGAACAAGTGCAAGTATTAATTACTTCCAGTGGGTGATATTAAGTACAAATGGGTGAGCAGACAAGGTTTAAATGATAGAAGCTTTCTGACCAATGTTAATATTTATCAATACTTTTATGCATATTTTTAATGTTTAGATTTTTTTTTGAATTTTGTACAATATGAAATTTTGTTATATTTTCACTAATCTTGTTGATTCCTATTTTTAATAATAGTTTGGGACTGATTATTTATTATGTTTTTTGATATCTGGTCATTCATTTTAACTTATATATCTCTCACTGAAGTAGTTATTACTGTCACTGTTTTTCTCTCCCTTTATTTAGTCAGTAACTTCTAATAAACATTTGCAGATTACTTCCATTGTCTGTATAAGCACCTTAAATGGTTGTGTCTGTTTTCATTCCATGTTGAAATCTTGCAGGTGCACTCAAGTACCTTTTTTGTATTTGTATTGTAATTTTATAAAAAATAAGATTGCAAACATACATATGTTTTCAAGTGCATTGTGTTTGTGTTCCATCTCCTTTATGTACTTTTTCCCCTTTTTTTTCTTCTGTACCCCTTTTGAAAAACTTTAAAAATCAATAAAAAATGTATTTGTTAAAAAAAAAAATGAGATTGCATGTTTTTGGGACAATATACAGTATTTAACAGACATTCAAGCGTTGGAGGGTGCTTATTTAAAGGTGACACCCAAGTTAACAAGGAGCAGGAAAAGTCTCCCACCCCCTCCACAAAGGGACTTAGGGCTAGATTTATTAAGCTGCGGGTTTGAAAAAGTGGGGATGTTGCCTATAGCAACCAATCAGATTCTACCTTTCATTTATTTAGTACATACTACAAAATGACAGCTAGAATCTGATTGGTTGCTATAGGCAACATCCCCCCTTTTTCAAACCCGCAGCTTAGTAAATCTAGCCCTTAATCTTTACTTGTCCTTGTAGGCTGCTGATATTGAACATCAGCCTATAGTTTCAATGAGACACTTTTTCACCTTCTAGGCACACATCACATGGGAATAAACATTCATAAATGAAGTTCAACCAAAGCAATAATATACATTTAAATGTTTATCATGGCATATAAGAGAAACAATTCTAATGTCTGCTCATTTTTTTATGACTTATATAAGACATATGATCTGAAAAGAGCAATATTTTAGTAGAAAAGGGGGTAGTTGAAATTAATGGAGGGATTTGTAGTAAAGTGCTAATAGTTAGGAGTTTCAATTTGATAGGCAAATAAAATTAATGTGCATCCTAATATTCTGTGGCTAGGCCTTAGAATGATCCTCATCTGTTTATCCTATGGAGTTTTCTACTATTGGTTATTGGCTCCATTAAGCCTCATTGATCGTGAAGACTGTGTTACATTGTCTCCAGAGGCATTATACTTACCGTGTCCTCAAGAGGACTCTTCTCTGCACTATCTGTGTTTTAGTCCGGATGAAATTTGGTGGTGCGCACCACATGAGATCTACTCTGGAAACTTCAAGCCGCCTGAGCCGCTTGTGCGGCGGCACGGTGATTCAGATATACATTTCCCGTTACGGGTAAGCTTTGCTGGTTTATCTACCTACCAGCTGGACTAATCATATCGGCTGAATTGATATTTTATACAGCGGACCAATCCTTTTGTATTTATGCTCCATCATTAATGTATCATCATACAGTTGATTTTACGGAGTTATACATTTGATATCATTCACACCGCTCTGACTGCGGGAATTTGCCAATCAATCAAGACACCGGAATCAGGTGGAATAGAGCTTGTTTTGCCAACATTTTAATACAGAGTTACCACTCTCCTGGTTATAGAGACAATCGTTGTAAGCCAATTTTTATGCTACTCTATAGAGATATTTGGCTCACTGTGTATTTATATATATATATATATATATATATATATATATATATATATATAGGTCCCTATGAGCCTGTGGATCATTTTATGTGATTATTGATTTTACTTATGCATTGTATTCAGTAAACAGAGGTATTACTATATTGTGAGCTGTTTGTACATTTATTTTTATATATTTTTTATATTTTTTGTGTATTCATTTGGGTTTGAGCATCTCATGCGCAATCTGCTTTTTGTTTTGTATGTTTATTAGAGGATTTGCACTTCCTCTTTTGATTTGCTGCATTTGATGTTTTTTTGATATTTGCATGTTTTTCATGCTACCTATTAGCGCCGGAGATTTCTATTGTATTGTAGGCCTTAGAATGTGTATATACAAAACTGTTTCCAATAAAATATCTTAGTGTGGGTTTTATTATGACTTTCTTTAAACCTTGATTTTTGAGCTGCAGAAGCTAAATAACTCAGGATACAGGGTTTCAATCAAAATGTATTTTCCAAACTGGATTACCAATGATTACATTTGAAGATGAGCGAATCAGTTGATTATGCAGAGAACAAGGGTAGGTATGTTCAAAGGCAGTGATGGGCAACCTGATACACATCAGGGACCACACGGGTTGCCATGTAACCTTCAAAAGGACCATTAATACTTTTAATCAAAGAAAGAGACATCTATCAGTAATAACGTATCAGCAGGCATCTTAATGTATGATGAACAAGTGAGACAAACTATAGCAAACAAATTTGACAATATAGCAGGAAGGAGCTGGAGGTCACATACGGCGCTAGGGCTGCCTATTTCTCATCACTGTAAGGGGTTAAATTTACCCTTTTTTAATGGGATTCTTGACATTTTATTTTTTGCATGATGTTCTTTTTATACCATGAAAAACCAAGCTGGAAATCACAGCAATTGGCCAGGCAACCTGGCTTAAAACCCCCAACACTAGATGGGGTTCTATTACTTTTTTCTTAATATCTACTGCACCAGGGATGGTGACTTCATCTGGGCCCCCACTACATCAGGCTGGGGTCTGATATATTTTTCTAACTATATCACATCGTTAAGGCTTCAGCTTATTACCAAGAGAAGACGTTAGGCACATCTTCCCTATTCTACAGCTATCTAGTACTATTAGTTCCTGATAAAAAATTATGCAGTGATCTTGTGTTATTCCTTTCTAATATAGGTACATTTTCCATATTCTCCCACCATCCAGTACTATCAGCCCCTGATGGAAAATTATACAGTGATCTACTGTTCTTTTTTTCCATTTCATGAGCTAAAATATATTGCTTATTATGATTTTATATATGTCAAAGTATGCACTTAAAAGCAATCTATGAGCCATGTTTATACAGACTGATGTTTCTTTATAGCTTAGTAAAGTAATTTCGATTGTTATTATGATGACATCCATAACCTCTTTGACATGTACAGTATATGCCTTAAATTGGATGTACACCATCCTGTCAGCAAACTTTTTCTCTCTCCCTTTATCTCTCTCTCTCTCTTTCTCATACATAGGGTTTCAATTTCAGTCTTATCAACTGTCAGGGAATTATGGTATTTGTAGATTCCAATGACATCATAACCGTCTAAGTGAGAAAAGGTGAGAGGTCGATTCTGGGGTCTCAAGCAATAGCAAGACAAGAGAATAGCCAGGGTCCGGAGCTAAACAGTAGTCATGCAAAAGCCAAGGGTCAGGAGCAAAAGAGATAGTGTTTGGAGGACAAGAGGTCAAAAACTAGAGAAATAGTCATCCAAAAGCTAGGCATCAAACAAAGGAAGGCAGTCTGTAAGGTAGAAGATGCAGAGTGCTGGTTCACAGAGACAAGTTCTATAAACTGGCAATGTGCTATTCAAAAGAATCTGCTTATCTAGGCTTGAAATTGTGGTAACAAGCCTCAGGTGTCAGCAACACATTTCTAACAGCAGGCCATTAGGTAATTTCAAGATGCAGGTCTGTACAGATGAAATCATAATAAAAAAAGTGCAGTAGATTCTCAACTTAACCTGTCAACTTAATGTGCCCAGGGTTGCTTGGGTAGTGAAAACTCAGCAATTAGACATGGTGCATGAATATCTGCTACAGGTTCGAAGGACCCTGTAACCACACTGTATACTTTACAATTTACAATATATTGAAGTTGGCCTTTCACCTTGCGGGAGTATAGGACATCCTCCACAAAATATTCCCGGTGTCCCTGGACTCAAACCAGTGGTGTGCATTTGGGTGCTTTAGGGATGAATCTAAAGGCTTTAACTAATTAACTCAAGTTCAAGGATAATAGCAGAGAGTTGCTTTAAGAATTGACCAATGTAATGTTCTGCTAACTTGTGCGTAGGTCATCCTAATGAATACTTGAGTCTTGGCCACTTGGTGCTTGTAGAAACATTGAGCTCTATGTAGATCTGGACGTAAGGCACAATGAGACTTATGAATAGTTTGATGCATCTTAGTAACATCTAAACTTGCCTTTAAAAGCCATCGCCACTTTAAATGTCCCCTGCAAAGTCGCCGATTTCTGGCGACTTACAGAAACCAATCCTTCATACATTTACCCCCAGGAAGAAGGATAAGACATTTGATAAAAACCATAGTTGGCAAAGAATGGTGTATAGTTGGTGGGTTGATTCAGATCATTATTGTATACAAATTCTGCTTTCAGTATTAGTTGAAAATAGTTATTTTGCTGAAAATTTGTATATGCTCTGAAATATTGCTCCAACTTACTTTTTCTGCTTGTACTTTTGTAATACCCCGTTTGGCGTTATTTAGAGCAATACATTGAAATTGCAACTTACCAGTATTAGATAGATCTCTTTCTGGATTTAACACATCAGATTTTCTATGCGCCAGAGAGGTAAGGAGATTTATCCAGAGATTTAATATGACACAAGTGTATTCTGAACTAAGTTAATTTTATTATTATTAATTATTCTGATATTTATTTTAGAAGCAAACAATTATTTGTAAACACTATCTTATCAATTTAAACTATTTACAATTGACAAACCTTTAAATTCACCATACTAATAACACTGATATCTCTAATATTAATATATATAACTTAATTTCTCAATACAACTTTAAGATCTACATCGAATATTTCAATAACTATTTGTAGAAGTGGTGCACGTGGTTGGGACCCATAAATTTCTTTTTTTTTTTTAGTAAGCAGTTCAAGTATATATAACATGTATCTAAATAACTGCTGATGTTTCCAGTTGCAGTGATGTAATAGTGGGAGTTATACTGCACTGTGTCTGCTTAACTGTTATTATACAACTCCAACCTGTCTCTCTCCTCTCACACTGTCCTCAGTACATAGCTCAGTCTCTGTTGTGTACTCACAGATCTCTCTACTGCTTAGTAATTTGCAGCACTTTCCTTTTTCCTCACACCTCTCTTTTGCTCTCTTGTTCTCTTCTTACACTTTCTTCACTTTTAATCTGCTTATATATCACTTTGTCCAATTTTCATTCTGTTCCTATCTTTTCACTCTCTGTTTATCAGACACAGGGATCTCTCTCAGTATCACACTCCTCTCTCCCTGTCACTGCCGGCAACCACCAACCACTCCCAACTGTCACTTCTCCCTCAAGAAATCTTTTTTTTTTCTTTTAAATCTTTATAAACACTTATAACAAGTAACACATGTAACCACATCTAAACAGGAAGGTACATGAACATAGTCATGAGTACCCACACATATTTACATATAGACACACCCCAGGGTACTCAAGTTTTGGGGTTCCACACTTTGAACAGGAGATGATAGGTAGTGGATAATTGTTTGGAGCAAATTGCAAAAAGTTTTTTAAAACCTTGCATAAACTGAGTGACTCAGTCAGATATGACTTGCTCTGTACAATTACGGGGTGGTAAATTTATTTGATTAAAAGCTGTGAGAGGAGCTACAGTTAGACCCTTCAGAGGAATAAAAATACTTTGGTACACATGTCCACAATTTCTAGTAAGATATCTTAACCAGAAGGTGGAGGTAACTCTAATATAAAGTCCATATATGGCAGCCTTCCATTCCCACCTTCTAGACTCTCATCCTCCCTTGAACTCTCTATCACTGTTAACAACACCACCATCTCTTCTGTCCCCCAACTCCACTGCCTGGGCATCACCCTCGACTCCTCCCTCTCTTTTGCCCCCCATATTCAATCCCTTGTCCAATCCTGTCGCTTCCAACTTCGTAACATTGCCCGCATCCGACCCTTCCTATCTCAGGATGCCACTAAAACCATCATCCATGCGCTCATCTTTCCCATCTTGATCACTGTAACCTTCTCCTCACCGGCCTTCCCCGTTCTTACCCCTTTGTTCTATACTTAATGTGGCTGCAAGGCTCATCTACCTTTCACGACGCTCTGCTTCTGCCTCCCCTTTCTGTCTTGCTTTACACTGGCTCCCCTTTCCATACAGGATTCTTTTCAAACTTACATAAATATATATATATATACTATAAACTATATATATATATATATATATATATATATATACATACACACACACACACACACACACACCTGGGCTTGAAGAGATATTTGCCGTCGCACTATAAGAGAAAGTTTGCCGACCTCTGTTCTACAAGTTACAAGGAACAACGTTTGAATACCTCAAGATTGCAAGATCGTATAAGTACTATTTGGTATGCATCCATTTGCGCACATTTGGTTTTTTTATACATACTACACTATCTGGCACCATTCTTTATTGAATTGTTCACATGTTTGCTAGAGTGTCCTGGCTGTCAGTGTATAGAATAGTAAATTCTGAGCAATAGTGCTCTCTATAAACATACACAACACACAAAAAACACATAAAGCTGTCAATGACATTTTGTGCAGCAGGCATTAGACGGCAAGAGGAAATGGTTTTAATGCCTCTCCTGTTTTTTCTCTCTCTCTCTCTCTCTCTCTCTCTCACTCTCTCTCTCTGTATATATATATATATATATATATATATATATATATATATATATATATATATATTTCTCTAGGCCCAGCATATGGGATATATGGGGTGCTTGTATTTTTTTACAAGAGGGGGGAAGGCAGGGAAGGCAGTACAATCATTGTCATTTTACTATCTCTTGTCTGCTGAATAAAACACCACTGACAGCTCTCCAGGCACTTAGTTTTCCTTTTATAGAGTAAAATGTAAATTTGAAACCTACTTTTTTCAAAATTGCTTTGTGTCACACACTTAATTCAAACAAATGCATACAGTACATCTGCAATGCTTTCCTTATGTCAGGTTTCATTTCTAATTTTTTCCTCACTGTTGCAAGATGTATAGTGAAAAAGTAATACAAAAAAAAATCTCCTTTAAAACACCTTGTTTACATGCCATTTCTACTAAGATTAATTGTATTATTACAGTGTAAAATATGCCTTTATAATACAACCCTTTGTTAATGCTTTGCTTAGCTTTGGTAGTTCACAGATTATTACTAAGGGGTCACCGCCAAAAGCGTTTCATCATCAGACTTCATCAGGGGAATGGACTGATGTGTAAAAATCACATGCATGTATCCAGGGCTATAATTAGTGCAGTGTGGTATGTGAGAGCCAGAATTCAGGGGGGTGCTGCTCGTTGCTGTCCTCTTTCCTCATCACTTCCTCTCTCCTCCATGATTATTAAAAAGATGTCAATAATGCTAAAAGCAAATATATACAACAATGTATTTACTGTACTAAATTATCACCTATATTAGTTTATATAATATGTGAATAATTAAAATCACAGAGACCCTAAACTTCGATAAAGGTAAACTAAGAAAATGTACTACTACTGTATGTGTGTATTCCAGTGAGCACACAAATCTGTGAATTCACCATTTTGTGAGTGACAGCAATCTCACTCCATGATAGTGCTGAATCTGCAGCTAACCACAGGATGTGATGACATACCATGTCTGTATTGTGTGAGTGATAGCAATCTCACTACATGATAGTGCTGAATCTGCAGCTAACCACAGGATATGATGACATACCATGTCTGTATTGTGTGAGTGATAGAAATCTCACTCCATGATAGTGCTGAATCTGCAGCTAACCACAGGATGTGATGACATACCATGTCTGTATTGTGTGAGTGACAGCAATCTCACTCCATGATAGTGCTGAATCTGCAGCTAACCACAGGATGTGATGACATACCATGTGTGTATTGTGTGAGTGACAGCAATCTCACTACATGATAGTGCTGAATCTGCAGCTAACCGCAGGATGTGATAACATACCATGTCTGTATTGTGTGAGTGACAGCAATCTCACTACATGATAGTGCTGAATCTGCAGCTAACCGCAGGATGTGATGACATACCATGTCTGTATTGTGTGAGTGACAGCAATCTCAGTACATGATAGTGCTGAATCTGCAGCTAACCACAGGATGTGATGACATACCATGTCTGTATTGCGCAAGGAACACGTCCATTAAGGCTTCTGTCTTAATCGTCGTAATTTCATTGCTTTTTGCAGTTTGAGTTGAAGAGTTTCAATCGTTTTCTTACATTGTAGATTGTGTATAAGGAACCTAAATTAGACATGTTAAACCGTAAAGGTTTTTTTGTCTATGGAATATATATATATAATTTACACACATATAATTACATATATGCAGGAGAAAAACATATCAGCAGAACAGTGATACCTTGATAACAAAGGCTGCATTGATAAGAGAAACGTACCTTACTGAACAATAATACATTTAATTTATGAGCAGATAAATACAAAAAATTCTTATGTGAACCGTTGTAAAATGTTATAAAACATTTTTGAAAACTGAGCAATTTGATATATTTTAATGAATCAGTAAGAGATATATTAGCTCCAAGTATGCTTAAGGAGCACACAAAAATTATTCTAAATGTACTGGGAACACAGTTAATGTGTTTCTACAAGTGCAATCACAATAACATGTGTCAATATGTTGATCCAGTTCATAGGTATTTAGTAAACATTAATAATTAAGAAATTTCAGTTTAAACAATTAATGCATTTTTCAACTTCATCAGTGATATATTGGCTAAAATGCTTCTCTGGTTTGCTCTATATAGGCAAAATGAAAGGCCCATTGAAACTCAGAATCCAGGAGATTGTATTCAATTAAAAAACAAGGTAGATAATCATTCAGTCTACAAGTATTTTAAACTTAACATCATTCAAATACAAAATATTTATCTTTCAAGGTAATGAAAGATGTAAAAATGGGGAAAAGAGGAGATGATATTCAAAAAATATCTTAAAGAGAAATGCTGTGGATATAACAAAAACACCATGGTTCCTTACAGAGAAAGTTACGAAAATGCTCCATATTTATAATTTGTATAATATTATACAATGGTTTGTGTTAGAAGTATTAATAATTAACTGGTTTACCAGGCCAGTGATGGGGACTATAGATACACATATATACCATCAATCAAACCTGATGTAATGAGCACTGCACAGTCTTAGCAGAGATGAGCAAAATGATTCAGCAAATGTTACATTTCTATGTTTGTACCGATCAAATCTGCTACACTGAACAATTTTTTTAATCACACCATGCAGCAAACTAAACTACTGGATTTCTGCAGATCACTAGTTATTAATTTAAAATCCTTTACTGCTCATTCCCTAGTAATTACCTGGATTAAATTGCCAGTGATGGGTACTATAGATACTCATATATACCATCAATCAAATCCGATGTAATGAGCGCTGCACAGTCTTAGCAGAGATGAGCAAAATGATTCAGCAAATTAGACTTTTCTATGTTTGTATCGATCAAATCTGCTACACTGAACAATTTTTTTAATCAAACTATGCAGCAATCTAAACTACTGGATTTCTGCAGGTCTCTAGTTATTCATTTAAAATTATTCCCTTTTTTTAGCCTTGAAAAAATATGAGAAATAGGAGATGATGGTACAATTTTCTTTGCAAACCTATTTTGGCTATAAATTAAAACTGAAAAATATATTTATGAATAAATAAAATTCAAGTTACTGGACCTGTTAAGGAGCAGAAATTGATCAAATGAGTTCTTTGCCTTATGGCATCTAATATTAAAGAGATCCTATACAAAGGTACACTCCACATATTTGCACTTTCAACTCTAGAAACAAGATTGTGAGGACATCATGTTATAGTGGCATATTTTAGTGACAGCCTTGTATACCAAATGGCAAAACACAGCAAGATAATCGATTGAAAAATATGATTTTAGCAAGGCTCTCCACCTGGTCAGGCTCCAATCACTTGTCAAAATAGGTCTTATTGGGTGACTAAAAGCTGGAGTGAAAATGGATCCTCTACCATGCAAAACCTAGTAACTGATAGGTCTTAAACAAGTCTAAGCAACAACTAGTTTGTGTTTAAGACATGGTCATGATGTAAAAATTCAAAACGATTACTGATAGATAGTGATCCTTAAGTAAGCTATGTGTAACAAAATAAAAAAATATATTTTTATTGCAGTACCGTGTCAGCCAGAAAAATCAGTGTGATGCTGAATACTTTTGTGTCAAAAAAGACAAAAGTTTTATAGGAGTGATACCTTTATTGGCTAACCAAAAGAAGTTTTTATATTTGCTAGCTTGCAGAGCACAGAGGCCTCCTTCATTAGGCAAGTTTACAAATGAATGACCGATAAAAGGGCACAATATTTAAGAGATGTTACATTAAGCAATTTGTACAGGGGGGAGGAATACATGATAAAGTTAAGCTAAAGAAATAAAACTTTAGCTTATCTTTATAGGTTTTTAAAGATTTTAGATTTTTAAAGACTAACTTTAGTCAAATTAGAAATAATGTATTTGAATCTCTGACAAAATTGGGAATTAATAAGTGGAGTCCAGGAACAGTGGAAAAAAGCTCAAAAATGTATTATTAAATGCAAATGAACTGTTTGCCAAATATGCTAGTAAAAGTAAACCGAAGAGAAAACGTTTATGATTTTCCAAAAAAGTGGCAGTTGCTATAAATGCTATGAAAACTGTATACAGAAAAATAAATATACACAGAAGAAGATATTAAAGCAAATATAGTGAGAAAGTCTAAGTGAGACTAAACACATGTTAAAACATGCTAAAGTGGCAGCAGAAAAAAACATTCCACAATCACTAAAAATGGGTGCTAAAATGGTCAGGCCAGAAACTGAAGAGGGTCGAGGGCAGACTGCTTACATAAATATTTTTGCTCTATATTTACTGTTGAAAACTCAAAGAGTTGTTCTTTAATAGAGAAATATATATTGTACTGTAGAAACAAATATATTTACTACAGAGGAGATATTACACAAGCCTTTAAAAGATAAATAAGGAAATGAGTCCAGATGGCATACATCTAAGGGTATTAAAAAAACAATATAACAATAGCAATATTAAGTAAAGTTTTTAACCATCACTGGTGGTAGATAGTGGAATGGATAAAGGATTGGCTTAAGGACAGGAAGCAGATTTTTTTACGTTTATAATATCAGGTCAAATTAAGGACTGGTAATTAGTGGAATAATACCTCTGGGCTCCGACCTGGGTCCTGTTTTGTTTAATGTACTCATCTGTGCTATAACTTGAAGTCTACAAGGTATGTCCATTTGCAGATCATACAAATGTTTGTAACAGGATGGATAACACAGAAGATGTAAAAATGTGTATGTAAACAAAACAGAAGAATGGAAGAATGTGTGGAATCTTTCATTTAATAAAATAAAAATGTTAAATAATGCATGTGGGACTTAAAGCAGAATGTCAACAGCAATAAATGATGGGGACCTTGAAGGTATAGTCCCACATGATATGAAGGTAAGCAAACAATGTAGTCATGCAGGGCGAAAAGGCAGTAGAATACTTAATTATATAGAAGGGGGTATTAATGGTAGAAAGAGGGAGGTCTTATATGGGCCAACATTTATAGTGACAGCTTTTGTGGACCAGTGCTTGCAGGCACTTGTAGAGCCACACGAGCAGCCAGTATAGTTGATCATTTGAATCTTGGTACCCACCAGCCAGGGGTACTAGGAGAAGCCCTGCGCTATTCAGAATTGTGTCGGGACTCTCTATGTGCGGGGGCCCAATCTTCTTTTTGGTCCTCTTCTTGTGCTGAACAGGCTTGGTTGGAATGTGGTAAAACCGGATGCTTTCCATATAGTTTTACCAAGCGGTAATCCAAAATTGCATGCGGTTAAGGGGTTTTAAAGCTATCACACATCGCCAGTGGTTTGGGTTTTTGCCCTCCAAATCAAAGGATAATACGTTTTATAGTTTCGGGCTAAAAACCACTGGTGAAGTGTGGCGATTTGCAAAGTGCCAAAAAAAGCCATTTTTAGTAACTTTACCCCTGACACATTTTGCTTACATTAGAGGCAAATAAATCTTAGTATGAGGTTGTGGTGATAAGGGTTCTAAAATAAATATTCATACTGGGCACCTAAGCAAGAGACTGCAGAGAAGTCAGTCAGGGAAGAGAAGACAGAACCATTTGAAGCTGTGCTGATGGAAATATCTAGTTTAAAAATCTTTCTTATACAAATCGTTAGTAGAACTTTCGTTTAGCGGCCCAGTAAATACGTTAGGCTTTTACAGAGAGATAAATGGAAGTACACTGAGAAGCAACAGGCTCCAGTAATGGTAGGTAGTAGTAGACAGTAATATTACTCCTTGGATGCTGGAAACAGATAACATCAAATAACAAAAGCTGCCCATTGCAATAATGGAAAATTAAGTCATCTCTAATGATATAGTAATCACTTGTGAAGTGAATTATTGATTAAAAAAAAGCCAAAATTTTGATTTAATAGGCCACAGGCCTGGAACCAGTGGAGTTAGGTTCAAGCCAGAAATAAGGAGTCAGAGGTTATACACTGAAAAGGCAAATGAGCAGGAGTCAAAGAGTTGATCCACAGACAGTAGTGCAACACTATAACTGTGGCAAGGAAAGCTCATTTCAAGTAAGTGATATAGTTACAGAGGGTTGAGCTAGAATAGTTAGTCCTTACTTTACATTACCTTGAAGTTACATCTAGCCACTTGTGGCCCCTGATTACCATACCACCCCACCCCTTTACAATAGTGCCACATTGTGGATAAGTGAATGCTGTAGAGCATACTGATCTCTATGTCAGGCTATTCTAGGAAATTTCAGTGTAAGACGGATGGTCAGTAAGTGTCTGTAGGCACTTCATGGTACCAGTAGTACCATCATTTATATCTGACTACCATATAAGGATGGTCTCTCGTTATCTTTTATATTTTAAGCCATGGTTCCTAATTCTTTCTCTAGAGCTTACAATCTTGTTTTGCCTCTTTTTTCATATAATAAACAAGCTTACATTTCAATCCAAGTTTCATTAATATTGTCATTGTCTTCCTTATAATTATTTCAGCATTTCTAAAGAATGTGAAGTGACAGTTAATAGCTATAGACAACATATATTGGAATTTCTTATTCTGACAAAATTTTGTTAAGCATGTTTTGTTACATAATTATTAATTGCACAAGCACATGTCTATGTATTAACCTTCTTTGGTGTGGTGTGTCTCGTGTAATAGATTAATTTCGATTTTTTTTTTCCCCATACAAGCTTTGCTTAGGGATGAATAGCCGCCTACTAAGAAATCTGAGAAATCATATAGGATAAGGACATTGCCTAGAGCAGTGCATTAAAAGGCAATGCAAATACTGCACACATTAATAAGTAATACAAAGCTCATGTGAAAAAATAGGTCAAAAATGGCTATAAAATTAACCAGAAATATGTGCTGATTGTTTGGTAAAGTAAACTTTGAAAATGGTAATTTTTGAAAAAGTAATGATAATGGAAAGATGTTTATCAACAAAATATATTAGTATGCAGTGGGAATCCACTAAAGGCTAATTTTTCCACCTATTTCAAATCAATTAAAATATTTCTACCCATTGTGCCAAATGATTAAACATAACTAAACACACCCACAGAATTAATAATAAACTTTAACTGAATAAAAGACTCCCCGAAACCTTAGTTTTTACTTACATATTAAATATAGAATAAAAAATTTCTCACCGCAATGGAGAATATCCCAGGCCATCACCCACTATTTATCCTCCTGACGGCTTATACCCTTCACCTAAGTTGCAGCGCACACTGCTTGTCTCTCCGGGCACCTTGGTATTAGCTCCCCGGGCCAGATTGACACATCTGCAGGGGTGGGGCTTGCTCACTGGTGAACCCTGCAGACTCTACTGGCACCACTGTGGCACCGTTAGTTGGGCACCCTTCAACACCCATCATGTCTTTGGTTGTCCGCTGCTAGCCTACCTTTCAAGGGTTACTGATAATGGGCCCCACCTGTCCTATCTATCTGCTGCGCAGCACCATCAATCACTACAGGGAAAGGTTGGACCAGATACCCAGAGAGTGCTTTCCATTAAGCCCTGGTGAGTGATCAGCCTGCCTGACTCCCCTAAAGATCGGCACCCCCGTAATTAGCCTCCAACCTGCTCTAAGGAACGCCTGTCTGCTCTCCCATGTAGCCGGACGCCATAATCCACTTCACTTACGATCCAGCATGCAGGGCTGGTGCAGAGTACGGTATTGGGGCTCCTTTTGACGTCAACGTCTTCAGCGTTGGATCCAGTCAGGGCTGCGGCATCCAGGCAGGTCAAAATTCACGCTATACGAATTGTACTGATAATAGAGGGAATAAAAGCCCATATAGACTGTATTTCCATTAGCCTGCCAGATCTGTCACTGCCCCGGTAGCACTGTGGCTCAACACTGTTCATTGTTTTTCAGTTTTGTTAGGTTTAAAGCACATCATAATTTTTTGCCTTCTCATAGCTCATTATGTAATTCGATGCTACTGTTTAACCTTTACTACACTGTTCTTCTACTTTACGTCCAGAAGAGTTAATGATTCCTTAATTCCTTGTTCACAAAATCATGGTTTGCTTTTTGATAATGTCTCTGAATCCGCTCAGGATTTCTTTCACTCAAGGTTTTCGCCCAATTGAGCTATTTCTTCCTTTCTTTTTCCCCTCTCTTTCTAGTGGCTATGATTCATATCTCTACTTGTTCTTACACCATTTGTCTCAGGGACAAACTAGTTGTTTATATTCCCCTTGTATGTGTTAGTTTCACTCTTGAGATTCGACTCCTCACCGCTGTCATGGTTTTGAAAATGTTTTCCGTCAATGTGAACGGCTTCAACTCTCCATGTAAGCGCATGATCCTTTTGGGCGCCTGTAGGAGAGAGAGAGCTGACATTGAATTTTTACAAGAAATACATCTCACTGGAGTCCACTCTCAACTTCAGGGTAAGCAGTTTTTTCAGACCACCTTTGCCGGGCGGATTGCAAGAAACGGGGCATTCTGATTCATAGTAAAGTCCGATTTATCTGAAACTATATGCAAAAAGTGTGGCCTCCAGGCTGAACCCACTCCTCCCTGCCCTCATCCATCCTGACCAGGTGGGTTTCATCCCAGGAAGTCAAGAACCCGATAATACTAGAAGCGTCATTGATTTGATACCTACGATTCATAACGATAACCTACATTCCCTTCTCATGGTGTTCAATGCTGAAAAGGCATTCGATCGCGTCTCCTGGACGTTCATGGAAGGGCTGCTTGGAGCGATGTGATTCAAGGGCAGATTTTTTAAATACATCTTGGCACTCTATCGTTCTCCCTTGGCTATTATTTCTGCAAATGGTCTGACCTTGATACCCTTCCCTATTTTGAATGGCACACGTCAAGGTTGCCCCCTCTCCCCACTCCTGGAATGTTATTTTTCATTTCAATGGCGTCTCCAAAAAATTAAGTATCTGGAGGTCTTTATTTTTCAACATTGCCATTACCTTTTTCAAGCAAATTATCCCCGTCTTCTTGACCAAATAAAGCTAGATCTCACTGCTTGGTCACACCTCTATATATCTTGGATTGGCTGCATTAATGCCGTTAAACTGGATATTGTCCCCAGATTGCTTTATCAATTACAGACCCTCCCCATCCGTATCCCAGGACAGCAATGATTGGGGAGTCCACACTTCCTAGGGTGAAATCAGTGTGCAGCCAAAGGAAAATGGGGAACTTAAATAAACAACTTACAAAAGCAAAAAGTACTGAACGAGTGATCACTCTAACATGTCAGCAGCATGGACAAAAATGAAAGAAATAAAGTCATAAATATGAAATATGGACCATAGCTGGCCCCAGAGTATATGGGTAATGGAAACAGGCAAAAAGTCACTCAGTTTCAGTCCTTCATAAAGGATAAAGCTAACTGTCTCATGCGAATACACTTCTTCCAAAGTGCTCTGCAACGATCCCCAATAAGGAATAAAACCTTAAGATCACTTAAAGATATCCAAACGTGCTAACTCTTATAAAGCTGTTACAGTTTCAATCCTGTGGCAAGATACACTAGGAGCCAGATGATACAAAGGGTTATACAAATCGGCGTTGATAAGCAGTCTGAGTGGTTTGGGTAAAAGGACTTACTCTAGTCACAGGTATATTCTTCGGATCCTCCGGCCCTATGTTGTTTCCACTTCTCTGGCCGCACCCCTTCCTTTGCTGGCAGATGTGCTGTACACTGATCCGGCCGTGTAACTATGGTTGATATGCAGCATTAGAGCAGGGATTCCACAAACAAAAAAGCTTGTCAGTCCAATAGATGCCTCTGTAGTGATAGTAGTGAAAAGAAATAAGGTACCCTATTCAGTTGTTGCAAACCTACGCGTTTCTCCCTATCTGTATCCCACCCTATGTTTTTAAATTCCTCCAATTTCACGCTACTAAATTTATTTGGTCAGGCCCCGGGTCCAACTTAAAGTCCTTCAGATTCCCCTGCGGGGAGGGGGCCTGAGGATTCCTGATTTCAGCCGATACTACCTTTCCATCCAACACGCTTAATGTGTTCTATGGTGTGACTTGACAGATTTCAGAATATGGTCTAAAATTGAGGTTGAGGGTCTGGGACTGCTCTCTTACATCAATCTTCAACAAAAGGTCTCATCTCTACACTGTACTACACTTGCTCCCTCTACTCTGGGCCTTCGGGACCCCAAAAAACTTGTATGGGAACGGGACCTTGATGAGGTGTTTTTAGATGGGGAATGGTCTGAGATCCATGAAAATGCTGCCTCCAGTTCTAAAAGAATAACTCTGCTCTTATTTGGTATATAACAATAGTAGCTGCATTCCTTTTACACTTAAATATTAATTGCTGATCTGATTAATTATACATTTAGTATGCGATTGGCCTGCTACTTGCTTAAATAGAACATGTATCCCAGCCATTCATCTCAAATCCTTCTGATGAAAGTGCATTTAGCACTGAAACACATTAAGTTTCATGTGTCTGCTTCTTTATGTCAATGGAGCCTTCATTCTCAGGGTGGGGTATGACTGAATGGTGTGGAAAATTCCGACACCGAGGACACCTACAATAAAAATCCGAATGTGTAAAAAAACTATTTGAATGTGACCAAACTTACCTTCAAAACGACACTGTACATCTGTGATCGCAGCACCATGCTCCCCGGAAGTTATTCCGATACACTCATGTCCGGCACAAAACTTTGTAATGGCGGGACCCCTCAGTTTAAGTGTTTAGACACTTAACCCGACATTAACATAAGTTAAATACTGACTGTTTATTCATGCAGCACACAAATATCAACTTTAAATTTCAGTGTACAAATAAGCTATCAAGTATTTGTGTGCTACATGAAAAAACAGTCAGTATTTAACTTATGTGCAAAACAGAAAACTAATTTTCACCCCTTGCATTGTAACATGGTTTTGTCCAGGAGACTTAAATAAGAAACTTCTTAATTTAAATTCCTTAATGAATCAGGCCGTAATGTGCATGTTGGTTATAAACAATTTTTTATAATAATTTAATATTTTTGGATATGAATAAACATTAATATTTAATTGTAAAAGGAATGTGACTAATACTGTTATATTCCAAATAAGAGCGCAGTTACTATTTTTCTTTTACTTACTATAACTTACAGATTCACCACTATCTCTTGTGACAGCAGCCACCATTTAGCATACCTTTTATTTTTGCGCCTATAGGGGCATCGTCACTTAGGTTGGTATAGAGAGGAGTCTCCTCCCCCCCCCCCCACAATATCCCACTTTAGAGGCAGTTATATTCTCATTATGCCTCCAGTTCTATTTGTGTTAGAATTAAGGAGAATATCTATAAGGTACTATACTGATAGTATTATGTGCGTTGGTGACTTTGTAGAATGCTCCCTGACCCTTCTGATCAGTGCTGGTGAGGTTGCTCCCACAAAGGCTGACAAACTGACAAGCTTCTGGACTGAGATCAAACACATGATCCAGTCAATTCTTCAGGTGGATATTCCCCTGGAGCCCAAATTTTTTCTTCTTCCTCTGAGAGTCCCCTCGGCAACCCGCAATCAGAACAAACTAATTAGACACATTCTCTCAGCGACTAATTGCCAAATCACAGCAGACTGGGGCAGCAATCTTCACCCTTCCTACAGACCATAGTTAATAGATTCTGGTAGAGACAGCAAATGGAGTATATGGCCAGTATCATCTGCAACTCCTCGAGAGCCTTCACCAAGGTTTGGGACCCGTGGATCACCTATTTCCAGGCTCACTCACCTTTCAGTCTAAATTGGAAATAAAAAAATGATCTTTCTTGTATTTTGGTCCAGTGGGCTACCTTGGGCTGGTTCACTGGGCTACCTTATAGGCTGCTGAGCAAAGTCTTGCCCTCTGGGCTAAGATTTGCCATCCAGCCCCTGTCTTGGTCTGTACTAGTCCAAATGAGAGCAAAAATCCCCCAAAATACAACCCACCTGCTCTTTAGAGCTTTATCTTCACCACCAGCACCCATCATGGGAAAATGGTTGTGATTAGATTCCCACAATAATTATCTACGACAAATTATTTGGAGAAGTTAAAAATGTATGTACAATATAATGTCTCATTGCAATGTTAATGTAATTGCACATGTTTACTTTTAAAATTCTTCAGGCTGCTGCTCCAGATGTTGGCAGGTATCTTTTCAACAAACAGTGGAGCTCTCAGTCATGGTTTCCCCAAAGTTCTACAAGAAGGTAGAACTGAGTGGTAGGCAAACCATTTGTATTCTACTAGGGTGTCTGTTCCTATTTAATTAATTTAGAGGTCACTGATGTCCATGTGCATGTTTTCATTTGATGTTCTCAGAAGGGCTTCCACTTCCACTTCTATTCAATCATGTGTGTAATGTGTGTCTATATGAAACAAAATTTATACATCCAACTTGATCATTACTGCTGTTTACAGAGAGGAAGACAAAAAAGACCTGGATGTGTATTACTTCAGTAATACATTACTGAAACCATGTCAATATAACAAATGCAGTTGAAAAATAATATGTTATTAATATGACATACTAGATGAATCAACATCATCCAATATTTATAGAAAGATTAATAAATGCACATGTCACATTTTCAAAATGTGGAGAACAGTATAAAACACATTTGAAATAATGTAAAAGAAAATTATAAAACACAATGATTCCATTATTATCTAGTGTGACAACTGTGACAATAGTTGTTTGACATGTCTGCAGTCCATTACCACCTGCAGATCTCACTGTGTTCAACAACAAATCCCAATATGCATGAACTGATTGGCTGGAGGGTGAAAACTATTGTATGTTGACATAAATTATTGACGTAAGATACATTTATCCAAGTTCATGGTAATATGTTTAGGTGCACCAACAAAAACTTTGATAATGGAAAGTATTAATCTCTCTATAAAGAAAATATTTATTATAATATTAACAATTCTATAACTCATTTTCTGGATATATTTTTTCAAATGATATGAAAACTGTAGGCCATGTGCCTATTGTTAGATCTTTCAAGATGATTTTAAGCAATAATTATAAAGTGTTGCTACCAAATGTACATTCTGTTATTGAACGTATAGCAGGATAATTCTGGAAGAATGGCTTGTCACATCTGTTATTTGAAAAGAAAACATCTTTTATTTTCTAAAGACTTCAGCTATCTTACCAAGGATATCAGTTAAATTTCTTGAGACTACCTGGTATGTCCTAATTGACAGGTACCAGTGTTGCCTGAAGGAGCAGAGCATGAAGTCAAAAGGAATTGAAGATAACATATAGCTGCAATAAAGTTACATTTAAATTACACAGGTTCATGTAAGGGGGATCAGGTAAGACCCTTACACATTACCTAGAATAAATAAAATATTAGAAAAATATAAGTGCATATTTTTCTCTATTGGTGCAGCAGAAAGTAGCCTTATTTTTCCATCTTGAATTCATTACACACAGTCTACATAAACTATTAACTACTAACATGAAAATAAATACATGTGCCAAATAACAACCAATGTCTGATATCAGAACTAATTAATCACCACCTACACATTCACCCCAATTAGTACACAATGGGAGACATTTATGTAACTCGTCTGTACAGCGGTGTGGAATTAGTGGCGCTATATAAATAAATGGTAATAATAATCAAGTAAAAAGATGTTGTTGTCCATAATAAAAAAGTGACACAATTTGAAAGATTCATGACAACACTTCCGTTTTCCTTTGCAACCATTTTCATAAATGTCTTCACCTAATGTAGGACCCTGCGAAGGTGTGTATGTGCACATATTCCTATGTCTAAATTCAGAAGTACAAAATGACTAAGGCACAGCACAAAACCTTGTTTGAAGGCTCTGTGCAACTGGAGTTGTGCACTTTGATTTTGTCCAAAGCACATAAGTTTTCGGGGCAAGATGGTATCATTTATGATGGAGAAGTTTGCACCAGGAGCAGTTGAGCAGAATGAAGGTGTAGGCGTGCCCCATCACCTAGATTCAGCAGAGCTAGATTATTGACTCTTTGTTCCAACTCTGAGTGAGGGGTCTCCTATTATACTTTTCATGGGATGCGTTTTAGTCTTCCAGTTGTACTTCAATGGAGAAGCTCATATGTGGGTGCACTGTGTCCAATGTAAAACAACCTCCAAACACACAAAGAGCCACATATAACAAGTTAATTATTGCTAACCTCACTCTCATGATTAATTTAAGCCATAAATAAACTAAGCATGCAGCATGATGTGTGCAAGGTTTATATATAGGTGCATGGGTATAAAATTAAACCATTTTGTAATGCACATCAAGTGCACTTCATAAGTGAGGTCTTCTTCCTGCTATGAGCTATACATAACACTATAAAGAATAATCTATTCTACTGTAAATTATGATGGATATTTAAAGTCAAAAAGTTCCCTGTCCTGCATAATCCTGAAATTCCTATGCAATGTTTCATATTAAAAATGTTAGTATGGTATACATTGTTTTCTATATAAATATAGACAGAAGGGTGACTATAAACAAGGCCTGTGAAGGCCAAAACACAGCATGCAGAATATAAAGCATGCATTTAATGATGGTCTGAATATAAGCACACTGGATTTTGCAGTAATCAAGAAAAGCCAAGTGAAAACACAGACTCTGAGGTAATGCAAGGATGAGTCACAACCAGACAGCAATGCATGAATATAAGACAATCTTTGTGGCAATGGAGAAATACACGCAGTCTTTATGGCAATGCAGGTATATTAAACTATCTATGTAGCAATGCTGATATATAACAGTCTTGTAGCAATGCAGAAATATACACAGTCTTATGGAAATGCATGTATTTAACAGTCTTTACTGTGAATGCCAAGCAGAGTGAGCAATGATATAGTAGCCTAAGGACACTATGTAGAGCTATATGAATAAAAAGCAGATACAAAGCATAACCAGCAAACTATAAGTTGCAAATTCAGGTATCAAAAACCAGGAGGTATAGGTTTCACAACTAAGTATCAAGAACCAGACGACTGAATCATTTTTACCTACTCTCCCGGAATTTCCGAAAGGCTCCCGAATTTCGGGGAGTCTTCCCAGACTCTCGGAAGAGTAGGCAAATCTCCCGACCCTGTAAAATGCCAGGGCTTAATCGCGCTGTTAATCCCCGCCCCCCACTATTCAATACCTTGAATTTCTGTATTTTATGGTAGGGTAGGGGCTACAGTGACGTAATGATGTAGTTACGCCCCCTCCTACCCCCTGTAACATGATCTGTACTCTGATCTATATATATATATATATATATATATATATTTTGTGACAATGGGAGGTGCTTATCACAGGCTTCTAAAAGAGGAGACAGGTATTTGGTTGGCAATCTGCAGAGATAGGCTGCAAACAGGGTTACACATTTGTACAGTGCTTTTCCTACATTAAATAGATACAGGTGGAGGTAGCCTGCAGATATTCATTATTATACCACTCTCCAGTCCTTTGGCTCAGAACTGGAAAAAAGCAGTGCGATTCAGGTAGAACCATCTACTGTTCAGAGAAGTCTGGACATAAGTGGTCTCATTGGAAGAATTGTAGCCATAAAGCCAACCTTCGACGTGGAAACAAGGTTAAGTGACTCAACTGTGCACAAGAGCATAGGAACCCGGGGTGCAGAAAAACGGCAGCAGGTGCTATGGACTGATGAGTCAAAATTTGAAATATTTGGCTGTAACAGCAGGCAATTTGTTCGCCGAAGGGATGGATAGCAGTACAATAATGAGTGCCTGCAAGCAACAGTGAAACATGGTGGAGGTTCCTTGCAAGTTTGGGGCTGCATTTCAGCAAATAGAGTTGGGGATTTGGTCAGGATTAATGGTGTCCTCAATGCTGAGAAATACAGGCAGGTATTTATCCATCATGCAAAAGCATCAGGGAGGCGTCTTATTGACTACAAATTTCCTCTGCAGCAGGACAAAGACCCCAAACATACAGCCAATGTCATTAAGAACTTTCTTCATTCTAAAGATGAGCAAGGAGTCCTGGAAGTAATGACATGGCCCCCACAGAACCCTGATCTCAACATTATCGAGTCTGTATGGGATTACATGATGAGTCAGAAGGATTTGAGCAAGCCTACATCCACAGAAGATGTGTGGTTAGTTCTCCAAGATGTTTGTAACAACCTTCCTGTCGAGTTCCTTCAAAAACTGTGTGCAAGTGTACCTAGAAGAATTGTTGCATTGATGCTGTTTTGAAGGCAAAGGGTGATCACACCAAGTATTAATTTGATTTAGATTTCCCTTCTGTTGATCTACTTTGCATTTTGTTAATTCATCAATATAAACTATTAACACTTCTATGTTTGAAAGCATTAGGGTTCTTTGGCATTTTCTCCACACCTGCCTAAAACTTTTGCATAGTAATAGTACTGTATATATATATATATATATATATATATATATATATATATAAAATCTGTATAATTATAGATAAGTGCGTGTATTTTATTTAAATATTCTACCTTTTGCCTGCAGACTATAATTCATGTTTTTAGGGGGTTGGTATTGTGTTTTTTGCATGCCATATGGAATCATGTATATGCATATAGCAAGCATATGCACTATATTATTTTATGGTAATATATTTTGCATTGGTTATCAGAGATCAAATGGAAAGGTACTACGTGCTATACCCCATCATCAGTTCTAATACAATGGACAAGCTTCATTTTGGAATCTATCCTTACAGGGAGATAATATTAGCAAACAACTTACAAATTGCAGCAATATGTATGTTGCTTAATTAAAGACACATTTAAAGTATTTTTTATTTTAATATAATAACACTTCTAAGAATATATTCAAGAGGATGAAACATGATTGATCATAAAACACTTAATATATTAATGATACTTCTAAGTGAAGTCATTATCTTGTTATAATTAAAAAAAGAATAACATCATTTTGAGAAGATGGTACCATGTGGTAAGTGTATATAGCACATCTCTTGTTACCCACTTTTTATATACAATAACAAAATTATATATCAGTCATATACATCTGTGTGTCCTTGCATCATTCCTCTTGCATTTTCTGTACAACACTTGATTTTTATCTATCTTACTTATTATGTTTGCTATGTTATTAATTTCCTAATATTCTATATTATTTTGCCTGTTGGCCTTTGGAATGTGCTCTACTTCCCCACCGTACAGAGCTGTGGCATTATGTGCAGGGGTGGGCTGGCAAATTGTAGCCCGGGGGGCAAGACTTGACTCAGCAGCCTATTTTAAAGGGAAAAAAATTCAGGCGACCCAGTGACCCAGCCCAAGTTAGCACACTATGGAACCAGCCTGGGGGCAGATGCCTTCCTGCCCACCAGCCCAGCCTGCCCCTGGTTATGTGGCATTTTATCAATAAGCAATTATAATAATAATGATGCACAGTATAGACATATATTCCGTATACACTGGTGAGGAATTTCACTGGACAAAGTTGTCTTGAACTGTGGTAAGTGTGTTTACAACGCACGCCATGTATAATGCAATACACATGTGGGGTCCTAGTATTGCCACTGTAAAACCAGCCTTTTCACTCTGTCTATGGAAAGTGATGGAATTTACTACTGTACCTATTTAGGACATTCGGCTCTTACACTGGCCGCTCATTGAAATATCTAATGTCTATCAATCATTGTAATGCTTCAAAAAGAAAATGTACTATTTGTTTATCTTTTTGCAATTGGCAAAACTGGAAATAAAAAGTTTAAACTGAAATACTTTGAAATGTTTAACTAAGTGCTCAAACAGGGACAAAACTGATTTTTTTCCAACAAGCCCTACTTTTAACTTACTTTGATACAAGGTAGCACAAAGTCAAGAGAGAACTTAAAACAAGCTTCAAATTAATATTTGAAAAAGGGCACCCAGTACTTTTGATGTGGCGCCCTTCATGCAAATGATGTAGTATAAGAAAATCCCAGAAGGAAATATGTTGCTTTATTCTCATAGCTCTCTATTTTTTTGGATAGGAATAATGAACTTTTAACTCTCCCTCTGCAGCCCTGTTAAGCTTTTCATGTGAAGGCATTATTCACTAGGTGATGAATATTTCTATAGCACATACTTTTTCTTAGTTATGCTGCTATTATACATTCTTATTATTGTAAGCAAAGTACCCATGCAAATGACAGAGTGAGCATAAAACTGCAGTATTTGCCTGATTATATATTTAATTTAGGTTATTTTTTCTTTTGATGTAAATAGTGAACTGCCAAGGTATACCTGTATCTCTTTACACTTAAGCCATAAGCATTCTGCAATCCTGAAAATGGCGTAGCATGCCTTAAAGTCCTTAACATTTAAGTTATATAGTTGAGTTAAAAAAGGAGTCAAAAGTGTCGTGAGGTCCTATATTAAACGCATTTTATTTCAGTTATAAAAATTACATATTTACCTCAACTTATGTGAAACTGTAAAACAACCCGCAAATTTACTCGCTTCCAATATCCCTCAGTACACACCATCTTGCTACTTTTTTTAACATCCAAAATACTAATATCCACTCCCTCCGAACTCCTCTCTGAAACATGATGACATTTATCCACATTGCGTGATCTTTTTGGTGTGTTAGGGGCAGTATAACATATATGCTTTTTAAAATGTGCACTGCTTTGCCTGCTGTTTAGCTTTTTTGATATACTGAAATTCAACAATACACTGCAGATTTTTGTGACACCTTTTCAGGGGCGCACGCAGGATTTTTAAGGGGGGTTCCCCCCCCCCCCGAAAAAAATAAAGAGAGAGCTGCTGTGCATGTGCAGCAGCTCCATTTCAGCGGCACTGTATTGTACAGTAGCTGCTGCACTGTCAAAGAAGCGTCCGCGGCGGTGCTGTATTGTACAAATACAACACCACCGCGGACGCTTCTTTGACAGCGCCGCGGCTGCTGTACAGTACAGTGCCGCTATTTAGGGGCACTATTTAGCCCCCATTCTTCGCGGAGGTGCGCCCCTGCTTTTAAATATATTATTATTATATTGACTTCAAGCAAAGACCTTAGTGGTCTATGTCTTTTGTAGAATCACGTAAATTGTAATATGGTCTTCAAATGTCTTAGTCACTTCTAATAGACGTATGTTTAACAGAAAGTTGATGCATTATCCGACATCTAATACATCCAAAATTTCTTAGCTATTTAAGCTGTTTGACCTGTACTATTTCTCAGGCTTTTACAGTATTTCATTATGTGCGCAGGCTTCCTGGGACTCTAGCAAATATGACCAAGACCTTTGTAAATGCAATTATTTATAGGAGCTACTGTACAAATGGCAAAACAAATATGCACTTTTGTATATTTTGTCTCTTTTTTGACATTTATACAGCTCTGTAACTGGAAATAATATTTTGTCTATTTATGCTTGAAAATTATTGCTGGAATATTGTGTCTATGTCAACTCAAGAACAACTACAAATCATTTTTGCAGCCCATGATGATATCTGCCAAACATTTATTGCAGTAGGCAGCTAGAGTACATCCCAGAGGAGTGTATCTTATAATTAAACAGGTAGTGAAACATGTGTTTCAGTTTTCTACCCTGCCTGTGCTCTAGGTGAAAGGGTAGAGACTGAATCTTTTTTCAGATAAAACATATTAAATATGATTTTTGAGGTTTGCAGTTTTAGTCTTCTCAGGAGATTTCTCCTTTTAACAACCTTCAATTTGACAGATAAAGCACAAGGTAGTAATCATTACTGAAATGGATTTTCTAGCACTACTGGACATCACTTCTAGAAATCAATAATCATTTGAAAGTAACAGGGTGATTAAATGATGGTTATATTCTCCTTCATGTTGAGCTGTTTTTTCTATTTTGATTTACAGACACACATAAGGAAACATAAATAAACAGCAGTAAATTTACTTTAAATTAAGGCAGTAGTAAATATTTAATATTAATTTTTGAAAACATTAATCTTTCAGCAAGTGAGTTCTATTAAGCTGATGATGAGTACGTGAGGATCTGATGCACTGGAAGTAACTTAATAAAGTGAATCTCTTCTTACTGCTATGTCTTGCATTTTATCAATATATATATATATATATATATATTTTTTTTTTAAATGAAAATCTATTATATTATGCAGATAAGCTCTCCTTCCTCCATTGTTTCACCAGTACCTGGCTTCTGCCTCCTCAGCGAGCTTGTCCACTAGTGGCAACCTTAGTACTGCCAACATACCAGCAACATCTCTTTCTAGAACAGCAGGGCTTCTTAGAAGGTGATTGGGGACAACTAATGTCTCTAGATGTACAAAGAACCTCTACAAAGATGGTGCTGGCCTGGGAGTGGGGGTGACAATACATTTACAGTGAGTCAAAGAAGGTATGTATTTTTGAACCTGTAATGACAATGTTCCAATTCAAATATTAACAATTTATATTGCACCCAATGTAACATTAAACATGGTATAACAAATGTTTATTTTAGCCTTTACAATCCAACTTAACTTTGTAGGTAATTTGCTATCATAGATAGTTGGCAAAGAATGATAACTGAGAGCTGCATAAGCTCAAATTCATTTAAACGCCAAGGATTCCTGCACATGTGAGTGTAGAGGTTAAAGTAGTAGCAAAAATTTTGCTGCTGGGCTGATTTATGGGAAAGGACCAATGAGTATGGACTGCACGGTGGCTAAGTGATTAGCACTTCTGCCTCACAGCACCTTATCTGTGTGGAGTTTGTATGTTCTCCCCGTGTTTGCGTGGGTTTCCTCCAGGTGCTCCGGTTTCCTCCCACACTCCAAAAACATACTAGTAGCTTAATTGGCTGCTATCAAAATTGACCCTAGTCTCTCTTTCTCTCTCTCTCTCTCTCTCTCTCTCTGTATATTAGGGAAATTAGACTGTAAGCCCCAATGGGGCAGGGACTGATGTGAATGAGTTCTCTGTACAGCGCTGCAGAATCAGTGGCGCTATATAAATAAATGGTGATGATGATGATGATGAAGAAAGGGTCTTAAGATCTAGGATTGAGTCTGTGATCATTTCCTCTTGGCTTTGTGATATTTAAGACATCGCAAGGCTCTAGAAGTGGTTTGCTTACCATACATTTTAATGACTGCTTTTTTTATTTATTTGATCTCTGTCATTTTAGTGGTATAATTTCACTGCTGGTGATATTGGTCTTTATTGTCATCCTTTCCTATTCCCTTTTTTCCCACTGTAAAATGATTACAAATGCATGCCACCCCCACCCCCATCCCTCCTACAGATACTTAACCAGCCCAAGCGCTGCTCAGACTGGAAACAAGCTTTGGATTTCCCCCTTCCCCCATAGTAAAGACCTCAGGGTTGGTGTTTCTGTGGTTACTCCAGAACCCTGTAGTCTTTAGGGACTGGAGTAATTTGTAAGATTGGGACCCCTGGGGTGAAAAAATTTCCAGCCAGGTAGCCCAAATAAAATGGATAGGAGTTCCCTAACATCCCTGCCCGTTATACCAAAATTGTAAAAAAAAAAAACTAAAGCACACAAGTTTCAAATAAACTTTAATTGAATAAGTGAAAGACAAGAATCCTTTTTCAACACTTTATTAAATATAATCCCCAGGACTCCTCTTCACTATCCAGTAAATCACAAGCATTTTCTCACATGGCTACTGGTACATTCTAGTTGCCATTTTTGTTAAATATCTTAATGATTAAACAGCCTCAAATGGAAATGCCAATGCTGGTAAACTACTGTAAAAACATAACTTCAAGTCCTGCCTATTATCACAATGGTTTTCTAGTTCCAAAATATTGCCTTGTTTAGAACATCATTTATGCCTTAAATAAGTCTTGAATGCATGATGACTTTGGGACTGTTTTCTTTTCATGTGTCACATTGTACATTTTAACGTATTTATTTCTATTTTGGTGCAAAAGGCATCGCAGCAACTTTGCTGAGTAAACCTCAAATCAGTTTGCACAGGGTATAATAAGTTTCCCTGCACTTATCATTCAGCACTCTAAACCATCTAAATAAAATGAGATATGCATCTACCAATAGAAATGAATATCATGGGGCAAATACAGAGATTGATGATTGATGGTTTAGTTTCAAATGCACGCAAGGTCATTTTGACATTGATGCAATCCCTGCATTACATGTTTAATTTTCCCTGTTGAATCATCACTATGGGTAGGTATCAGGATAACAGCATAAATCTGATATGATGAAATAGAATATTGAATGTCAGGGCCCAAATAAAACATTGCATTGATACCTAAATGAACCTGATTTTCAACTCCGATAACTGTTTGACTAAATGTTTTTAAAAAGGAAACAATTAGCCCAGTAGGTTGTAATTAGGTTGAGGAGACCTGCTTAAGATATGCATATCACAGACATCCAGTGTTTTGATAATGAATTCCACTTCCTAATTGACTTCCTTTCAATAGGTAGTGTAAACACAACGAAGCACTAAATGTAAATGACAGAGCCATATGCCTAGGTGAGATCCTTGTAGACAAAGATAGCACTTGCAGACTTCCTATAAAGATATATAGAAATATGAGCTTCAAAGGAAAATGTCTTCATAGTTCATATTTTGGGAAATCTGGGTGGCACTCCATACTGAGGAGCAGAAATCACACCAGTGTTGTGAATGTTAGGTACTGGCGTTATCTGGGAACAGTTATAATTACATATCTTTGGAAAAGGTATGTCACATTGTCATAATTCCATCATGTTTGGTATCAAAAGATGGACAGATTCATAGGAGATTTATTAATAATAAAATTGGGTCTGTGTGACACAGAAAAGTTAGGTCACAAAGTAGAATTGGATAATAAATCAGGCAACATGCAAATGATGAGGGAAAAGTATCACAGACATAACCCCTGGGGGTGGGGACAGGTGTGGATGTGTCTTTAAAAAACTTGTCTTTAAAAAACTAAGACCAGTTTCAGCAAATTGTCAGACTTTGGGAAATCAATTCACATTGATAAGCTGCAAATAAAAGAAAAATGTTGTCCAGCGCTCAGAAACAAACAATATATAAAAATCACTGTTTCAGCATATACATAAAGGAGAATTTTGTACACAATATAGCTAGATTGGGATTAAGCTCACCTGCCAGCATCAAGGCATCTCCTGCAGATGAGTCCCTAAGCTAGTGATACAAATTTATATTCAGGGTGTTCCATTTAAAACCTTCCCCTGAACCTCCATCTTATAAAGCCTGCAGCACCTGTAGGGAGTGGGCAACTCCCAAAAAACAAACTAGAAAATAGCGAAAGAGAAAAAGGTGCGCTTCTTTAAATTAATGAAATGTGTACAAGTGAATAAAATCATTTGAGATGGCAGCCAAACACAAATAAGACCAATGTGCAAGTGCAAATAAAAGAAAAAAGGTGCCCGGCGCTCAGAAACAAACAATATATAAAACTCACTGTGTCAACATATACATAAAGGAGAATTTTGTGCACAATATAGCTATATTGGGGTTAAGATCTTATTTGTCCTTGGTTCTTCATCTTTTGGGAGGGTTGCGACAAAGCCTGTTTTGGAAGAAACCTGCCGATGTTTTGTGTGCAACCAGGTGGGACACATCAGTACTGCCTGTCCAGAAAAGAAGATCAATTCACCCTCCTCTGGGGGGGTAGGTACCTTCCCTGCAATCTTCTCCAGCTGTCCTGTGTGTTGCTGGACCACAAGGGGGCCAGAAGGACAACCTGCAAACAGTCACTGTGAGTGACAAGGTAACTGTGGGGCTAAGAGACACTGGTGCAGATGTTACGCTGGTGTATTCAAAACCGGTAGAGTTAGAGGACTTCATTCCAGGAAAGTGTATTTCTGTGCAAGGGGTGGGTGGAATTCACCTTACTGTGCCTGTGCCCAAGGTCTACCTTGATTAGGGTGCTGGAAGAGGTCTAAGGGATGTAGGGGTCTCGGATAATATGCCTGAAAATGTGTTACTGGGAACAGATTTAGGAAGGATGCTGTCTCAGTATGTCTATAATAATGATGTTAATACCACACCTGTTACTGTGTCAGAATCAGCTGAGAGTAAACAAGTTTTTTCCCAGGTACCAGGTGGTGACAGGGAAAGGGAATGTCGTATTGTACCTGATGCGTATAATGAAGATAATGCCACACATGTCACTGTGTGTCACACTTCTGGTATCGCAAATGGAACCCAGTAGCTAGGTAGTTCTGTAGTAAACTGGATTTATTTTGATATATATAAATCTCAAGTATCCAACAAGGGGAATCCACAGTCTCAAGACAGATAAAGGTCTGGTAGAAATATCAAGCAATTGTATTCCAAATCACAAAAGGGAGCAAGGTTCTGTGGAAACATCAAGTTCAGATACAAACACAATACTCAAGCAAAGGCTTCAAAACAGGAAGTGCCTTTTCTAGGCTCAAACAGGAAATGAGATCCAAGATGGAATCTTCATGAGACAGTCCCAGCCATCTTGGATAAGAACTATTGAAAGTGCAAGTTTATAACAGAGATCCAAGATGGAATTTTCATGAGACAGTCCTGGTCAATGGTAAATAGCGAGTGATAGCAATCATTACATTGTTGCTGGGACCAGTGGCGGATCCAGGGGGGGCGATCAGGGCGATCACCCCCCATAGCAGGGGCTTGCTGCCGACAGCTACACACTGTGCAGGTCCGTTCAGCAGTGACAGTGTGCTGCCCGGCTGCACTGATTGTGTTTTAAACACAATCAGAGCAGCGGGACAGCACACTGTCACTGCTGAACGGACCTGCACATACTGTGCAGCCGCCGGCAGCCTTAGAAGTCGGAAAGGGGGCAGGGCCTAAATCGCCCCCCCTACATCGCCCGGGGTATAGTCATTTCCTAGATCCGACACTGGCTGGGACCTGTAGTTCTAATGTTGACCACTCAGATTTCCATCTGAGTTCTGACCATTCACCTGAGTTTTCTATAGAAACAGCTAGCCCACACTCACTTAGTCCTCCGTCTAACAGCTTAGAGGAGGTAGTTGAGGGACCCAAGCTCCCTGTTACTGTACACCCCCAGATAGAGTCCAAGGGGGATGGGAGTGTACTGTTTAGTAGCTCCCCAGAAGAGAATCACATAGTGTGTCCCACTGACAGGGAATTTTGGAACTGGCAAGCAGGGCAGAGTGGAAGTATGTATTCTGCTGTGCCAGAATTAAGGGGTTCCCACCTCCAGGAGTTGTCGAGGGAGAAAGGCGTTCACGCAGACAGCACAAAGAGACACAGTCAGTGAGAGGTACAGAGAGTGTAAGTAAGAATGCAGAGGTTAGCCCACAGCTATTGAAGGGCCAGAAGTCCCAGCTGAATTAGATATTTAACCCCTTCTTAACCCTTCTCACCGGAGACCCTAGTGAGAGCCAGCTAGCCACTATTGCAGTGGAACCAGGGGGAAATTAAATTAGATGAACTTGGGCACTGACCTGTCAGTCAATCCCCATGCCATTTCTTGAAGGGGGAGGTTTCAGGATGAGAGCATAAATCTGATATGATGAAATAGAATATTGAATGTCAGGGGACAAATAAAACATTGCATTAATACCTAAATGAACCTGATTTTCAAATCAGATAAATGTTTGACCAAATGTTTTTAAAGGAAACAAATAGCCCAGTAGGAGGTAATTAGGTTGAGGAGACCTACTTAAGATATGCAGATCACAGACATCCATTGTTTTGATAATGTATTCCACTTCCCAATTGACTTCCTTTCAATAGTAAGTAGTGTAAACACAATGAACTACTAAATGTAAATGACAGAGCCATATGCCTAGGTGAGATCCTTGTAGACAAAGGTAGCATTTGCAGACTGCCTATAAAAATATATAGAAATATGAGCTTTAAAGAAAAATGTCTTCATAATTTATATTTTGGGAAATCTGGGTGGCGCTCCATACTGAGGAGCAGAAATCACACCAGGGTTGTAAATGTTAGGTACTGGCGGTATCCGGGGACAGTTATAATCACATATCTTTGGACATGGTTTGTCACATTGTCATAATTCCATCATGTTTGGTATCAAAAGATGGACAGATTCATAGGGGATCTATTAATGATAAAATTGGGTCTGTGTAACGTGCACAGAAAAGTTAGGTCACATAGTAGAATTGGGTAGTAAATCAGGCAACATGCAAATGGTGATGGAAAAAAGTTTCACAGACACAACCCCTGGGGGCGGGGATAGGTGTGGAAGTGTTTTTAAAAAACTGTTTTTAAAAAAGTTGCAGCAACTTTGGGAAATCAATTCACATTGATAAGCGGTCCATCTTCCAAGCCAATTTCCCTTGGCCAGAATATACCACTTCGATGTAAGTGGTACTCTGAATCTAATCCTTTTTATTTTAAACTGTTTTGCTTGTGTATGTAATCTCAATCTATTAATTGTTTATTAATTATTTTTTATATCTGAATGCCCTGTACTTTTGTATATTAAATCTTTAATTTTATATGTTGCATTCTTGATATTTTTAACGAATCCCTTAGCCTGTTAAGAAGAAAATAGCTTGACCAAGTTAAACCTTTGAATGCCAGTGTGTCATTTGTTGATACATTTGATTAACAAGCTTAGTGTGTGCTTGCTTTTACATTTGTGTAACAGTCTGGAGGTGTGAAGAGTTAACTCTTTGTTCGCTGGTGTGGGTCTTGCTAATCTGTGAGCAACTAGAAGCCTTGGGTGCCAGTGTGGGACAGTATATTGGGGTCCTACTGCCCGTATTCAATAGGTGGTGGCAAACCTGAAGTGTGTGAGGTGTGAGCACTGTTTGGGGGCAATTTAGTAGGTCTATAACTTGTGTGATAGGCAGAGAGAGACCACGGGCTGGAATTGTGTGTGTCCTCTTACAGCAAACACCCAAAGTTACGACAGTTGGGAGCGTGTTCGTGACAGTAGGATATCTTGAAGGAAAATGAAGAAGGGGGCTCGAGGTAAAATCAGTCAAATCAATTTATTAGATTGAATAATGATAGGAGGATTTGAGAATTTGGTTCTCCTTCCTTGAAAGTTTTAGTGGAGTCTGTATCTAGTCTCCTCTATCACTGTCTCTTTAAAAATTTTTACAGATGCATTGGGTTCCAAAGGTTTCAGAGATTTTTTGAATGGTGAATGGTGTGCCAGTCCTTGGCCTTGGTTTGGAGGGGGTTTAACTAAGAAACTCCTTTTACTAGAGCTATTTTCTATTATTGTGGCTTTAGAGTTATTTAGGGGGGTAAATTAAGGGATAAGGACATTGCATTTTGTTGTGATAATTTAGGGGTATTCCTAGTTATAAATATTCAGTGTTCATCTTCTCCGCTAGTCATTTGTTTGATAAGGCACCTGGTTCTCCGGTGCTTGAGTTTCTTTTTTACGTTAAACATGTTTCAGGGGGTGAGAACTCTATAGCAGTATAGCAGATGCTTTTTCTAGATTTAATTTAAGTAAATTCTCTGAATTAGTGCTTTTGGGCAAATCCTGTGGGTGTGCCATGTCCCCCTTAATTTTGCCAGATTATGAAACCGGGCTACAGGGTTTATTGTGGAATGCGCTTGCTCCATCTACCCTGAATCATGTAGCCCATCATGAAATGGTAAGGTATAGACAGGCAAGGGAACTTCAAGGTAAGAGGCAGCAACAAGCTATGCTTTCTTTTATATGGAACTATTATAAGGTTGGAAGGACAAAGAAGACAATGAGTAGGGTTCTGGCTGTGATATAATTTTTGCTAAGCAGAAGGGTAAGGTTGATGTCACCAAGAGTTTCTGATAAAGCCTTGAAATGTTGATCAAAGGAGAGGCTGGTGAAGGAAGATGTTAGATAACCTATAGACAAAAAAATATTCAGTCAGTTGCTTTTAATTGTTGTGGAAGTAGTGACCAATTTGTTGTGCTTTTGGTTGGTTTTTCTATGACTTTCTTAGAAAATTTTAGGGTGAGAGGGTTGGTTACATCCTCAAATAATTTATCAGTTTCAGACATGCAATTTAAGAATGTGATAGTGAATGAGTAATACATAATGTGTAAAATTTACAAATCCAAGACAAAATTAAATAGGGTTGGGTAAACGGGTTACATTGATAGTCAACATGAACAAATTCATATGTCCTGTTATGCTGGTGCATGAATATTTGAAGATTAGATCATTGGGCAGCATGTTTCATTAACGCATAAGAATGTTACTTCACTGACTAAATATCAGTTCAGAGAAGTATTTATGAAATGCATGGAACAGGTGTGGTTGAGCATGGGTGATTATGGTACATACTCTTTTCGGATTAGAGCGGCTATGTCGGCAGTGGGAAGGGGATGTTTGGGTGAGAGTATTAAGGAATTGAGTAGGTGGAAAACTAACTGTTCTAGAAGATACATTAGGAGAGGTAAAAACACCTAAGTGTTGCGCTCCCTGCATTAGTTAACCTTGGGTATCTGCTGCCTGTCATCGTTGATTTTTGAGGAGTGAAGTGCTTTAACCTGATTTTTCCACCTACACGAGATCATAATTGACTGGTGGATCTCTGAGGGTTTTTTTTGTTTGTTTTTTACCTTATTTTGGTTTAACTCACCCTTTCCCAAGCTAGGCAAAGCTTTGTTTAAAATGTTGTGCTATGAAATAGTGGTCTCTACCACCATTTCATAGTACAACATGGTACATGGTACAACTCTTTGTTAACAATTGAACTCATGCATTGCAGGTGGAGCCCCAAGATTTGGATTGTTGGACATTCTTATGTTCACTGAGCCTACAAGAATGCAGTAGCAAAGCACTCAACCATCTTCCCTAGGACTATGAATGTCAAATGGTTGGGGTTGAGGGGGTATGTGTTGGTGCAGCTTTCCTGATTAATGGAGCGTTAAAAAGATATGGCATTGCAAGAGTGCATTTATGTGGGAACGACCTGGGCAAGAGGAAGACCATTGATATTATTTTGAATATAGAGGCCAATTTGTTTTTGGGACTCAGTGCTGCAATACTCAGTTTATTAGGTGTGACATTACACTAGTGATAGTGGTGTCATGGATGAGGAATGAAGGAAGGTCAATGCAGTGATTAGAAAGTTTATGATGGGGTAAGGTGGTCATGTGGTGAGGCATCCAATAATTCAAAGAGAGGAAGGGCCTGGATGCGGGCAATATTCTATTGTCGGAAGCGACAGGATTGGGCAAAAGATTAAATGTGAGGGCAAAAGAGAGGGAGAAGTCGAGGGTGACACCCAGGCAGCGGAGATGGGGAACAGCAAAGATGGTGGTGCTATTATTGGTGATAAAAAGTTCAAGGTGGGTAGAAGATTTAGAAGGAGGGAAAACAATGAATTCAGTTTTCGCAATGTTGATTTTGAAAAAACTTGAAGACATCCAGGTGGAGATGGTGGAGAGGCAGTCAAAAACATGAGAGAGGAGGGGGGGATGATAAGGAGAAGAGATGTAGAGTTGAATGTCATCGGTGTAGAGGTGGTACTGGAGACCGAAAGAAGAGATGAGAACACCCAGGGATGTTTTCTACAGTTAGAAAAGAAGAGGGCGGAGAACAGAACCCTAAGGGACTCCAACGAGGAGGGCAGAAGGGGGTGAGGATGAGTCAGGAGTGGAAACAGAGAAGTAGCAGTTGGCAAGGTAAGAGGTGAACCAAGTGAGGACAGTGCCAGAGAGGCCAAGAGAAAGAACGGTCTGCAGAAGGGGGGGTGATCCACGGTGTCAAAGGCCGCAGAGAGGTCCAAGAGAATGATCAGGGAGAAGTCACCTCTGGATTTGGCCGAGAGGAGCTCTTTTGTAACTTTGGCCAGGGCGGTTTCAGTGGAGTGCAGGGGGCGGAAACCAGATTGGAGGGGGTTGTGGAGGGAGTTAGCAGAGAGGTGACTGGAGAGGCTGTTGCAGACCATCTGCTCGAGTAGTTTGGAGGCAAAAGGGAGAAGTTATATGGGGCGGTAGTTAGCTAGAGAGGTGGGATCAAGGTTAGGTTTCTTAAGAATGGGGGAGATAAGGGCATATTTGAGGTAGGAGGGGACATTGCCAGTAGAAATGACAGATTGAACAGGTGTGCAAGGTGGAAGCAGGCAGTGGGGGAGAGGGAGTGAAGGAAGGGAGAGGGGATGGGATCCAGTTGCAAGGTAGATGGGGAGAAGAGAGAATAAGAGAGTGGACTTCCTCACCTGTTGTGGGGCGGAAGTAGCACCAAAGTTGGTTATTAGAGGAAGATGGTACGATGACGGTGGCTGGAGTATGCAATGAAGAGGAGATGTCCAGTCTGATAGCCTCAATTTTGGAGGAGAAAAAGGAGGCAAAGTCGGTGGCAGAGATGGAGAGCGGGATGGGGGAGGAGGAGAGAGTTAAATATGGTAAAGAGACGGTGAGGATTGGAGGATTGAGAAGAGATGAAAGACTTGGCGAAACTGAAGGAAGAGAGGATAAACTAAAAGTGAAGAAAATCAGCAATGGAGTAAGATTTCCTCCAGAGGCTTTCAGCAGCATGAGTGCACTTCTGAAAGAAGCGGGTAAATTTAGAGGGGTAGCCAATGCCGTCGGTTAACAGAAGAGACTGGGGCAAGGGCAGAGCAGTGGTGAGGAAGAGGTTGTAGAGAGAGGTCTTTCTTTGGTTAAAGAAAAAAAATATAAGAGATGATTGTGAAGTACTCTTCTTCTTAATAAAGCTGGAAGTTGTGACACCTCCTGGAGGCAGAGTCCTGGGCACCTATCTTGTGGGGAGTCTAGATCTAGGCCAGGGAGAGAATGTTCTTCATGCTCTGGTAGCACAGGGGGTGTAATGGGTTATTTGATATTTTGCTTGTGCTTGCCTCCATTCCAGATAATTAAAGCTGTGACCTATTTTGGCCAAAAAGGTCTCCTGGTCTTTTCATTTTATTTTAAGATTTTCTGGGTTTAGTGTTATGTGCAGAGGTAAGAACATAACCCACTATGTGGCTTATGTGCTTATGTGCAATGCAGCATGTTACTTTCTAGGCATTTCCTTTAATTTTTTGGAATTTTTTTTTGCTGTGAGAATCAGAATTGTGGACCTCTGTATGTACAACCTGATGCAACTCCAAGGATATATATGAGTTTAGCTTTGAATGCTACCACAAAGCTAAATACTGACAAAATGTTTAATCTAATGAAAACTTTACCATAAAGAGCTGCATTCAGAATCTACTGTTTAAACTATGCTGTGCAGTTTACCTCTGTATTGCAGCACAAAAGTTAACAACTCCTCTTTCTAAATTGCAATATAGGTGCATTAAAAGCTATTGTCATAGTTCATTTCATGCTACCTAAATCTCTATTTACTAAGTGTCCAGCATTCATTAAAATGATCATGGGACACTAATCCTAACACATAGCAATAATCTCTATCACTTTCTCCTCTAATCATTCATTATTGCTTTACCGCTATTGCCATTTTTTTATTATTCCCACAGAAATGTTCTACTCTCTGGGCACTAGAGATAGAGCTTTTGCATTGATCTCTTCCTCTGTCTGCCTGACCTCTCATTCTCTGTCAGTTGGATAAATAATTGTTCTTCAGGTGTTCTCTTTCTGTGACCCATAAGGCTTCATCATAGGCCCTCTTCTCTTTTACTTGTACACTCTCTCTATAGGTGACCTAAAATGTACTTTTGTGGACCAAATACTAATCAGCAAGATCAGTTAAATATCTCAACCTTGTTGGCTGGTTCTAAATATCTCAACCTATCTTGTGGTGATCTCAATATGGATTTCTCACCACCATCTTAAAGTAAGCTTTGAAAAAAAGTGATCTTTCCAGTTAAACAATGACATTTCTCAGATTAAATTGCTCATACACCTCTCAGACCTTAATTAGTGCAGTGTCGTTGTTTCTGGTTTACCTGTTTGTCATCTTTCTCCTTTATAGGACACCCTAAAGTCAGTAGCATGTATGATAGAGTTCTACCAAGTGACCCACCATTCAACACATTACCCACAAAGTTCTCCTCTTCGAAATCAAAGTAAGAGAAGTTACCAAGAAAGACGTTGTTTTGAAAGACTCTTTGTAGCAGAAAGTAGTATACGTTACTTTAAAAAAAAAAATACTATTGTAAAGCACCGTCTCCGCACTGACACTTGGTGCAGGAGAAGGACGACTGCACCTCCTCAGCAACCACGTCCTGTTGCCTAGCAGCGGGACGCTATCTCTGCTCACCTGTCTGCAGCCAGCATGTCTTACCGCCAAAATCTCCCTAACCCAATCAGGAGGCACATTAGGGTATATAAAGCAGCCTCTCACACATGTCTAGTGCCAGGGTATTGGTTCACTCCAGCGTTTCCTGAACTTCTGATCCAGTGTGTTATTCGGTTCTGACTTGGCTTCCTGTGACTACTCTCCTGTGTTTCGTTTTGGTACCTCGCTGCCCGGCTGGTTTGACTTTTTGGCTTGACCTGACTTCTCTCTGGATCCGCCCTCTGTACTGCACCGCTCGGTTGGCTTTGACCTGGATTGCCTGACTACGCCTGTCTACTACTGTCGCTACACTGGTGACTGTCTTGGAGAACCGTGACCTGCGTACCCTCTGCAGCTAAGCCCAAACCTCCTTGTGGGGGTCCCTGGTGAATACCGGGGGTACGTTAGACTCCGCGCCTCCCTGTTCAGTTGCGCTAATACCGGTTAGCAGCCATCTCTGCAATTTTGTGACAGTATACTCTGGCCATATGAGTGGACAGGACGAACCCTCAACTCGGGACCTTCTGCTCCACTTAGCCCACAGGGTGGATCAGCAAGACTCCAATCAGGCACAACTCTAGCAAAGACTTCATGGGGTTATTTCTTGTTTAGACACCCTTCAGGGGTCTCTTCCAGCAAGCCAGACGGCCTCAGCAGTAACGCTTACCTCCGCAGCCACAACGTCTACTGCCAGCACCGCTACTTCAAGAAGCCTATGTATTCCACCGCCGGAGAAATATGATGGCGATCCTAAGAAATGTTGTGGGTTTCTTAACCAATGCGGTATTCAGTTTGAACTTTCTCCAGAAAATTTTGCCTCCGAGAGGACTAAAGTGGCTTACATAGTTTCCCTCCTCTCTGGTCAAGCCTTGTCTTGGGCTTCTCCCCTCTGGGAACGAGAAGATCCTACGCTCTGAGATTCTTCCACCTTCATTAAGAATTTTCGGAGAGTTTTTGATGAGCCCGGCCGTGTTTCCTCCGCCATTTCTGGCCTATTAGCTCTCTCCGTCAAGTTTCACTCACTGCTGGGCAGTATGCCGTACAGTTTCGCACCTTGGTTTCAGAACTCCGCTGGAACAATGAGACTCTGGTAGCCACCTTTTGGCAAGGGTTAAATGACCATATCAAAGACGATTTGGCCTCCCGTGAGCTTCCGTCTAATCTTGACGACTTGGTCTCTCTGTGTATCAAGGTGGACATCCGCCACAGGGAACGTATGCAAGAACGTGAACAGACCCAGTGCTCATTCCCTTGCCTGGCGCCTCAGTTCCAAGCTCCATTGAATCTTCCGGATGAACCTATGCAAATTGGCCGCTCTTGTCTTTCCCAGGAGGAGCGTGACAGACTCATCAAAAACCGTCTTTGCCTTTTTTGTGGGGACTCGGGTCACCTCCTCTCCTCATGTTCCAAGAGGCCGGGAAAACGCCCCATCCTAGGCGATGACAGGGAGGTCATCCTAGGATCCAAGTCCCTCACTCCCTATTCCTTGAGAGATTCTGAATTTCTGATGCCTATTACGTTATTTTCTCCAGATGGCCCCCAGATATTGAAAGCTTTTGTGGACTCTGGATCCGCTAGGAACTTTATCTCTGCTGAGTTGGCTTCCAAGCTTCGTCTCTCCATTCTTCCATTTCCACATCCTCTGGCGCTGACTGCAATCGATGGTTATCGTATCAGCAATGGTTTCATTGATCGCATTACCAGTCCCTTACGGCTGGCGGTAGGAGCGCTTCACACTGAGTGGATAGGTTTCCTGATTCTTCCTCAGTCCGTCAATCCTGTTATTTTGGACCTTCCCTGGCTTAAAGCTCACAATCCGCAGTTCGATTGGTCTCCTGCCCAAGTCATTTCTTGGGGATCCATCTGCAAGCAACATTGTTTGACTGCTGTACATCCTCCTAAGTCTTCAATCTCTTGTCTAGCCTCTACTCCGCAGCCTGCTCTTCCGGAGGCCTATGCCGAGTTTGTAGATGCATTCAGCAAAGCTGCAGCCGAGTCCCTGCCTCCTCATCAACCCTGGGATTGCCCCATTGACCTCGTACCTGACAAGTGCATCCCTAAAGGCATAGTCTTTCCCCTATCTCTCCCAGAGACCAAGGCCATGCCTGAATACGTCGCTGAGAATCTTGAACCTGGTTTTATCCGCAAGTCTTCCTCTCCGGCGGGTGCAGGGTTCTTTTTTGTTAAAAAGAAAGACGGTACCGTTAGACCCTGTATTGACTACCGGAAGCTGAATGCTATTACGGTGAAGAACCGTTACCCGTTACCTCTCATATAAGAACTCTTTGATCGGAATCGTGGAGCACAGATTTTCACCAAACCGGATCTTAGAGGGGCCCATAACCTTATCCGTATTCGTCAAGGTGATGAGTGGAAAACCGCTTTTAATACGAGAGATGAACATTATGAGTACCCCGTGATGCCCTTTGGGCTTTGTAATGCCCCTGCCGTTTTCCAAAAATTCGGCAACTAAATCTTCAGAGATATTTTGTATTTATCTGTAGTCGTCTATCTTGATAATATCCTGGTCTTCTCCCAGAACATCACCTCTCATCGAGATCATGTCAAAGAACTTCTGTCTCGCCTTCATACTAATCACCTATATTGCAAATTGGAGAAGTGCCTTTTTGATCAACCTCAGGTTCCCTTCCTCGGGTATATAATCCCTGGCATGGGTCTCCAAATGGATCCAAAGAAGGTAGAATCGATGCTTAGTTGGCCTCAACCCTCTGGCCTGAAGGCTACTCAACGTTTTATTGGATTCTGCAACTATTACCGGCAATTAATTAAAAACTTCTCTTCATTGATCTCGCCCATTATGTCACTTACCCGTAAATTCCAGATTTGCTGGTCATATTAGGGTTAAGAAGACTATTGCTCTTTTGTCCCGCAGCTATTGGTGGCCATTCTCGAGTGCTGATGTTCATAAGTATGTTGCAGCTTGCGGTTTATGTGCCGTCACAAGACACCTAGGCATCCATCAGCAGGTCTTCTTCTTCCACTCCCGATTCCAGACTCACCTTGGGTAAGCATCAGCATGGATTTTATTACTGATCTCCCCAATAGTCATGGCTTCAATACTATTTTGGTGGTGGTAGATCATTTTTCCAAATGGGCACATTTTGTCCCTCTCAAGAAATTGCCATCCGCTGCAGATCTAGCCACTCTTTTTATTAAGAGTATTTTTCGGATTCACGCTTGCCCCATTGAGATCATCTCTGACAGAGGTGTACAATTCATTTCAAGATTCTGGAGATCCTTTTGCAGCAATCTAGGAACTAAGCTAAAATTCTCATCGGGATACCATCCCCAGACCAATGGTCAGACTGAGCGGGTCAACCAGGATTTGGAGACGTTCCTCCGTTGTTACTGCTCTCATCACCTATCCTCCTGGAGTGATTATTTACCTTCGGCAAAATTTTCACATAATATCCATGAACATGAATCTTCTGGAACATCTCCCTTCTTTACCATCTTTGGCAGACATCCCATACTTCCCACCTTTTCAGAAGTTCCCAGTGCATCGGTACCTGCAGCTCAAGAGATGGACGGTGACTTTTCGAAGATTTGGACTCAGGTACGATCTAAACTTCTACAGTCCTCGGAACGGCATAAACACTTTGCTGATCGTCACCGTACGAAGATTCCAGTTCTTCACGTTGGGGACAAGGTGTGGCTGTCCACACGTAATTTCAGGCTCAAGCTACCTTCAATGAAATTCGCTCCCAGATATATTGGTCCCTTCCACATGCTCATATTATTAATGCGGTTACCTATAAGCTCCATCTACCTCCTTCACTCCGTGTGCATAACTCATTTCATATTTTGTTATTAAAACCTTTGGTTCTTAACGAATTCTCCAACCTTCAGCCTCCGCCTCCTCCCATCAAGACAGCCTTGGGCAACGAATATGAGATTGAACGCATTTTGAAATCCCGATCCATTCTTGGTAAGACTCAGTTCCTCGTCCACTGGAAGGGTTATGGTCCCGAAGAGAGGTCCTGGGTGGATAAGAAAGCCCCTCATCTGCTTTCAAAGTTTTTGAAGAACCAGATTTTCAACTCCTCTTCTTCAGGGGAGGGGGGTACTGTCAGGCGCTGTCTCCGCACTGACACTTGGTGCAGGAGACGGACGCCTGCACCTTCTCAGCAACCACGTCCTGTTGCCTAGCAGCGGGACGCTTTCTCTGCTCACCTGTCTGCAGCCAGCATGTCTTAGCGCCAAAATCTCCCTAACCCAATCAGGAGGCACATTAGGGTATATAAAGCAGCCTCTGACACATGTCTAGTGCCATAGTATTGGTTCACTCCAGCTCCAGCGTTTCCTGAACTTCTGATCCAGTGTGTTATTCGGTACTGACTTGGCTTCCTGTGACTACTCTCCTGTGTTTCGTTTTGGTACCTCGCTGCCTGGCTGGTTTGACTATTTGGCTTGACCTGACTTCTCTCTGGATCCTCCCTCTGTACTGCACCACTCGGTTGGCTCTGACCTGGATTGCCTGACTACGCCTGTCTACTACTGTCGCTACACCGGTGACTGTCTTGGAGAACCGCGACCTGCGTACCCTCTGCAGCTAAGCCCAAACCTCCTTGCGGGGGTCCCTGGTGAATACCGGGGGTACGTTAGACTCCGCGCTTCCCTGTTCAGTTGCGCTAATAGCGGTTAGCGGCCATCTCTGCAATTCCGTGACAACTATTGAGCAATCTACATTTAAAGCATTCTACTCAACTCTACACTTTAACATATTATTTCCTATGTTTATATAAAGCCCTCTTCTTAATTTTTTCTAAAATGACCTGCATGTTGTACGATCCATTCCCTACCTTCTGACTGCTCCAGGAACTTCTCCCTTCCATCAGCATCTGTCTTCAAATAGAACCTGGAACCCTACATTGCTAGCACTGTTTCAAAGTCCAATTAGTATTCCATTTATTGTGCCTTAACCCTTTCCATACCACTAGAATCTATGTCAGACACTGATCAATTGTCTATTAAGCCAGCCTACTAGTGACTGTGCATGCATTAGAAGTACAGCTGCATCATTCCCCAGGGATTTCCTTAAAGCCAGGGTTCCCATTATTTAGTTATGGTCAACAAAACAATGCAGTGGCTGCACTCCCCAAGAGTGTATGACCACGTCTTCCCATAAAATGGGAAGAAAGGATCAGGGGAAGGCATCAGAGTGTAAAATGGTACCCACATAAGTAGTGGACCTCTAAATTAGCAAAAAACAGTGACAGCAGCAAAAGGTTTTACTTTTCCCATTCACTTATTGGCTATTGGCTGATGCATCCAAGAATTTTGAATCCAAGCAGTGTGCAGTGTTTTGGTGGTAAATTGATCCACAAGTTATTTTGCAATTTGCAAATGTGTGTTCCCTTTTAACTGAGCTATTTGCTTGTTATAAGTGTATACCAAGAGGGAAGTTGGGGGATTCAAATCAAGACAAGCAGCCTACCCTGGTACATTTAAGACAGTACTATATTATATTAATAAAACCTATCCTAGTGATGGGTGTGCTTTATTAATCCCACCTGGAGATGAATAGGCATGGAATATTCTCCCTAAGATAAGACAATGCTATTGTGTGTATCGTAATGTTGGGTGCACTAATTGTGAATACTGAAATCCTAGGCGGGCCTTAATTCACCCATCATTAGTCCTGTACACCTCCTAAATGGCACATTTTAAAGCTATATGTGAGTTGAAATTGTATGTATTTCTAATGGGCTTGTATCACTACATGCTACTGTGCCACACTTATATGTGATTGCTCCAATCCACATCTCTTAGCGCAGAAGAACAGAAGTATGTTATTCATGGCACAAAATGATTTACATTCTACTGTATACCAGAGACTATGTGTGTGTATGTATGTGTAATAAATGTTTAAAAAGTCAACTGTTAATAAAATATTCCCTTAACCCCTTAGTATTTAACAATCCTTATTCTATGTGTAGCAAAACAGTGCTCTTGTACTCAGTCCTAATCAGTAGTAATAGTTATAACCCCATGGTAATCTTGATTGAAGCTGTCATGCTCAATCTTTGTTAGTAATAATCTCATGGTAACCTTAATTGAAGCTCTCCGAATAGAAATCAATTAGGTAAAATACAAAATTATAATTAAAGTCCTTGTTTCTTGATCTAGATCCAACACAGGCAAATCAATCAAAAAACCTCTAAGTGCCCTAAACAATTAAACAAAGACTGGTGACTCAGTCCCCAATTCAAATTAGTGATTTTAACAAACCGCTTAGCAATCAATTAATTTGTTTGTGTAAAAAAAAGTTTTTCCTTCCAGACTTCTAGGTCAAAGGTTGATGCACATTTAAAAAAGAGGAATCAATTAACCTTGGTGCTCCATTATGGGCCTGAATCATTAAGGCATGCAAAAAAAAAACATATTCCACGTTTTATTTTAAGCGCATGTAACTCGGGCATGTGCACATCTGTATTCAACTACAAGTGGGACTGAAGAAACATTTCTTGTTGAATATGGGTCTAGGTACATTCTGCTTTGACAGGCACAATGCAATGCAGGATGCATCCAATAGATATATGGTATATAAAGTCCCGGCAGAATGCACAGAAAAAAAATAAAAATTCACCTGTAAGTAGTATAGTCATTAATCAAAAAACTGGTTTAATTTTTTTCCTTTTTTCAATTAAATACATTTATCATGATATTATTAATGTCTATTGTACAAAAATGCATTTCTACAGTTGCTCCTGATTGCAAACACAAGTTATCACTATCAATCGGCACTTACACCTGACCTGTAGCTGGTGCAAATGATACCATAGAAAAACACGTACCTTAGAAATGCCCAAAGCTTGAATCGGGCACTGCTGTGTGTACTTGAGCTTGGCACGCCATTACTGTATATTGACTACGTGCATACACCAATTCCCCTCCCCGTGCAGTAAAGAGGGGAGTAGCTGGAACATGCAGAGAGGAGAGAAGGAGGGAATTGATCAGGCTGATCCATGCACTCAAAGATGAATTGAATACACTTGCGTTCTCTGGCGTATAGTCTGTTCCTGGACATGCGCAGAGCAATTTTACGCAAAATACGGCACATATCAGCATTTATGTTTCTTATTAAATCACATAGTAACATAGTAACATAGTTGATGAGGTTGAAAAAAGACACCAGTCCATCAAGTTCAACCTATTTTGGATCTCCTGCGATCCTGCACTTATATTTGAAATTAATCCAGAGTAAGCAACCGCCAATCTGTGGTAATTGTGAAAATCCCCCCAGACTCAATATTGCAGTCCTATTTTTACCCTATATCCACTATTATCCTTCATTTTAAATTAACGGTCGTATCCCTGGATACACCTTTCCGCTAAAAATTTGTCTAACCCTTTCTTAAACATATCTATTGAATCTGCCATCACAACCTTCCCTGGCAATGAATTCCATATCTTGACTGCCCTTACTGTAAAGAACCCCTTCCTTTGCTGGTTGTGAAATTTCCTCTCCTCTAACCTTAGGGGATGACCACGTGTCCTGTGTATGGTCCTTGGGGTAAAAAGTTCCCATGAAAGCTCTCCGTATTGACCCCTAATGTATTTGTACATAGTAATCATATCTCCCCTTAGACGCCTCTTTTCTAAAGTAAACATGCCTAAACTGGCTAACCTTTCCTCATAACTTAATGACTCCATATCCTTAATCAGTCCTAATAGTTCTAATTTGGTGCATATAGCGCTCCAAAGCATGACATATATAGGGCCTGATTCATTAAGGAAAGTAAAGCAAAATAAAGAGGGTAACTTTGCCCCTTGGTTAAACTATGTTGCATTGGAGGGGAAGTAAATTTAAAATGTGATGACAGATTTATAGTTGGGGTAGGGCATGTTCTAGATCAGGTTTAAATTTCAGTGTACAAATAAAGCTACCAAGTATTTATTTGTGTGCTACATGAAAAAACAGCCAGTATTTATCTTATGTACAAAATAATAAACTAATTTGCACCGCTTGCATTGTAACATTGTTTGTCCAGGAGAAAACTTACTAATTTGTTTGCCCTACTTTCCTTAACTAATCAGACCCATACAGTACATGTACAATGATATGCTCATATAAGGCTTCCCACTGCTTAGTGTTTATTGGATGCTGATACCAATTAAAACTACACTATTATTTCACAGCATGGATATGTAGTATTATGTTCCCTGATCCTTGCTCCTTAATGTCCTGCCAGTCATTATATGGTGATATATGATTTATTTGTTTATTTTGCAGTCACTGGTTACCAGAATTGATGTCACAAATGTTAAAGAATATTCCATAAATTTTAATTGTTTTAACATAATATTGTTGATAATTGTTGTTTTATCTATAACACTGTACCAATGTTATCATACACAATTTATGTGATATTGTGTTTCCTCTTATTAAACCATGTTTACTTAATAAGTCTATTTTCACATTTTTGGAGATTACATTAAGTGAGATTTAGTGCACACATTTTATATCTTAATAAAGGTCCCGATTGAATCAAAAAGTTGCTATTTTATGCTACTATGGTTCATAACTTAATTGTGTACATTACATCCAAAAGAAAGTTACATCCAGTGAGTACAATTAAACAAAGCTCCTGCTTTACGAGCAGAGCAGCATGAAATGGGACATACATGCCCCTGCATTTGAGACAAACTCCTCACTGAATGGGATAGTCTTTTAATATTGGGACTTCCCTGCCAGAATTGGGAAAGTTGTCAGACAGTGCTGCTCTTTCCTACATGTTCTTGCAGCTTTCAGTACCTACTGCTGATTATACAGCATGCAGCACCCGTATTCGTCAGGCCCACCACAAACAAGATGACTGTTTATTATCCATGTAGTCTCTGGTCACTCCGGTATTCAAATTCTTGATCCATTCAGAGAAGAGAGTGGGTAAAGAATAACAATACTTTAGTTTACAGATCCTTAGATCAATAAAAAATGTCAAGATTCTAATACTTTCTAGAGCCGATTAATAAAACAATTTGATGTGTTTCCGCACAATGAGGCATTTCTGACGAATACGGGAGCCCGTTTCCTGTATAATCAGCTGAAAATAGCAAGTAATATAAGTATCGCTAGCTATAGTGGCTCATCTGGGATTGGGTGCGTTAGACTCCGCGCCTCATGGTTCAGTTGTGCTAATACTACAAGTGGCTCCATCCAATTCGTTATCTGTGACATATACAAAACTGTACTGGAGGCACAAATATATTTACTATAGATTGTTACTTGAATTTCCAAAATTATATAAATAAAGGAGTCCAAATGGTGTACATACAAGAGTATTTAAAGAACTAAGAGTAGTGCTTTCAGCATCAGTAACCAGACTTATTAACCAACAACTGCTGAATGCTGTACGTTCAGGTGATTGGAGAATGAAAACGTTGTTTTACTACACAAAAATTGAAGGGAAAATAATGGTTGACAAATTACAAAAGCAAAGGCAGAAAAGATTTGCCGCAGATCATGTTAAACATATGTAGTTGATTTTTTGACTCTGTAAATAAAGTAAAAAATCAGGGTGGATCATTGGATATAGCTTACTTATAGCAAGGCATTTGATATGGTACCCCACAATAAATCAACTCATAAACTGATAACCATGGTTTTGAAGTTATGATAAAGGTTTGGGTAAAGGAGAGGAGGCAGAGTGTTGCAGACATGTCAACTCAGATGAAGATATCCAATGGAGTACCTCAAGGATCAGTCTTTGGTTCTGTTTTGCTTAATGTATTGATTATTGATGTTACTGTCTATAAGGGGAGACTAATGGTCTATGTATCCAAAAACTGGACATATACGAGTTGAAAATGTAAGTATCATTTGATTTATTTTATTATTATTTTAGTTTTTTCTTAGATTGTCACATCAATCTTTGAAAATTATTACACTAACTGGCTTTGATGGGAGTTATTAGGAGCGCTTGGATCACTTGTATTCTGTCACAATATGTGCACAACTGGTATATGGTTGTATGAAGTGCTTCTCCATTATTTCACATACTGGATAATGGCACCTAACTTATTATAGAACCATTAAACGCCATTACGCACTCTATACAATCTCGACTCCGTGGACAATCTTCCTACAGACACTAGAGCACAAATCCTAGACACTGAACATATAAAGTATATTCTCATTGCCTGATATCAACCATTTATACTATGCATTCACAAATACACAAATAGCTCTCCACTGCTACCACACTCACTTATTTTTGTTGAGGTCCCAATTCTTCCTAAGCTAATCAAAATTAAGCACTTTAATAAATATAAGCCTCACCCCTGGAGTGTGGACATTGAAGTACACTCCCTACCTGAAGGCCACCTCCTAAAACCACAGCTGGTGCTTTGTGACATTGATTGGTATTTATAGTTAACAGCTTATTTTTTACAAATATGTCCTACATTTCAATTACATTTTGTCTTCATTTCACTGCAAAACTGATTGTCTGACCATTAATCACATTATTACTGGCTGGCTAGAGGTGGACAGGAATTACTATAAATGGGATAATCAGTATTTGTCATCTTCTCTTAAATGTCAATATGCAAGAATTGAGGTACACTGCATTATGTCTCATTATTCAATGAATCTCCAGCATGACTGAAAGTGTTTTGTGTTTCCTGTGTTCTCAAAATGTATATATCCCACAGTAAATGGTTAGTGTGTGTACTATACTACAGACTACAACTTAATGCTGCAATAGGGGCATGCATTACTTGAACTAAATATCATTTATAATAAAAATCAAATTTAACATCAATTATTTAATTTAGCAAATCCTCAATGCACAGCATGTTTATTGCGACCAAGCCTGAACTCAGAAAGATAATGTGAGCAGCTGTCATCTGCTTGTCATACGCTTGATTTACCTAGTAACTAGTATGTGTGACCCTCCAAACCTAGATACGAAGAATGGGATTTGCATTTATTGGTTTAGTATGTACTATTCACTGGAATGGGCTTTGCTCTATATGCTAGCATCTAGAATAGGATATGTTTTGCATATTGGTCAACAGAATTATATCTGTTTTGTATACTAGTCACCAGAATGCACAGTGAAGTAAAAAATACCAGGAATAAAGAACTCATGCTTCACAGTCTTACAATGCTTTCTCATGGATAGCTGTCACTCACCGGACCGTGAGTGCCTCTACGCTGGTGCGTGCCTCCCTAGCCTTCCTGCCGGTACCTATCTTGAACTGCGGCTGTCCGCCATCCTGATGGACTGCGCATGCGCAGCACCCAAGAACTTTTGTGACTGTTGCTTTTAATCTAATTGGTTGATCAGGCAACTCTCCCTATTTAAGGCACCTGTGCTCATTACCTGATTGCCTGATCTTGAGTCTCATTCCCTGTGAGTCTCTGAAGGTGTCTCCTGTGTTCTACTAGTGTCTTCAGTTTCCTGCTGAATCCTGTTCTACTCATCACTGGTCTCCATACCCGCTACTGTCTCCTGTGTACTACTAGTGTCTTCAGTTCCTGTGGATTCCCTGTGCTACTCATCGCTGGTTTCCATACCTGCTACAGTCTCCTGTTTCCTGCCTGTGTCCTCAGCTGGACTCTGATTACCATATCTACTCACCTGTGGATCCTACACTCGTCTCTGCCGTTCAGCGTCTCTGCAGTCCCTGCATCTTCCTGTGGACAGACTGTTCTACTGAATAGCGGTATGCCTATCTGTTATTGACTTTCTACGTTTACTCTGCATATCCGCTAGGACAAGTTTCCACTCTCAGCAGCGGTATCCATACCCGCTATAGACTGTTATTGTTACGCTGCATATCTGTTTGGAATTAACCGTACTACTCAGTCGTTATATGCATAATTGTGATTGACTATCCTTTATTGGCCTGCATATCTGTGCTGAGCAAGTCTCTACCAAGCAGCGCCACATACCGTTATAGACTTTGCTTGATACGCTGCATATCTATTGGGATCAAGTTCCTCTGTGCTCTCAGTGTCTGCATCCTATTATCCTTTGTATGCCTCCACTCATCGACACCTGTACACATCCTCACCTATTAAGCAGTGGTACAACTTGCTGTTCGCAGACCACTGACTTCCCCGCTACCTACCTGCACCTGGACAAGTCTTCTCACCATAAGCAGTGGTACAACTTGCTGTACGCAGACCACTGACTTCCCCGCTACCTACCTGCACCTGGACAAGTCTTCTCACCATAAGCAGTGGTACAACTTGCTGTACGCAGACCACTGACTTCCCCGCTACCTACCTGCACCTGGACAAGTCTTCTCACCATAGCAGTGGTACAACTTGCTGTACGCAGACCACTGACTTCCCTACTACCTCCCGCATCTGCTCACGTCCATCCTGATCTCCGTGTTCAAATCTGCCTTTCCACTATATCAGGTAGTCGCTGACTCATTGACCAAGATTGCTGCAAGTCACTGACTTTCCTATTCTTTATTGGCATTCTCTCTCCATCTGCTGTGATATATGTTCCGCTAGTCACCCTGCTACCAGAGGACCGTTGTGTTAACTTCACTACTCTGGTAAGCCCAGTCATCTGGTGAATTCCTGGGCAAGACTCCTAGTGCCCGTGACAATAGCTTTCTTCCATTTCCTCATCTTTATGTATCTTTTCTTAAATAAATATTCATTATTAATTTGAATGTATCATATCCTATTGTTCTTGTACCAAACTACAACTATGATTGTTTTTTATGTTAACTCTACAATATAATACACAATAAGATCTCAACAAACAGTATCTAAACTGTTGAATGAGCCAGATTACTAAAAAAAAAAATGTACCACTAAACGCAGCTCACCACATGGAAATTGCGAATCCCCATAAAATCTTAATTAAACAAATAGGAATAATGGGAGTGCAGAATGTAGGTACTATAGACAAATATAAAAGACACAAATAAAGTAAGTAAAAGTTAGAGTTGTAGAAAAATATCCATTTAGTGACACATCTATATCATCATCATCACCATTTATTTATATAGCGCCACTGATTCCGCAGCGCTGTACAGAGAACTCATTCATATCAGTCCCTGCCCCATTTGAGCTTACAGTCTAAATTCCGTAATATACACACACCCACACAGACAGAGAGAGACTAGGGTCAATTTTGATAGCAGCCAATTAACCTACTAGGTTAATTGATAATTAATTAACCTACTAGTATATTTTTGGAGTGTGGGAGGAAACCGGAGCACCTGGAGGAAACCCACGCAAACACGGGGAGAACATACAAACTCCACACAGATAAGGCCATGGTTGGGAATTCAACTCATGACCCCAGTGCTGTGAGGCAGGAGTGCTAACCACTAGGCCGCCATGCTGCTCTATATATAAAATTGCATAAAAATAGTTTAAAATTATTATTTTTATCTTGGTTTTATTGTGTTTAAGACATATATATATATATATATATATATATATATATATATATATGTGTGTATATATATATATATATATATATATATATATATATTTATTTAACATTTTAAAATAGAGATCACATAAGTGAAAACTCTCTGTGCTGTGAAACTGATAACACCATTTTACAAGGGAGCAACATTTCCTACTGGACATAGCAGGTGTCACTCACCGGACCGTGAGTGCCTCTTCCCGGACATTTAGGAACCGTGGTCGTCCTCCATCCTGAGGGTCTGCGCATGCGCAGCCCTTTCCTATACTTCAGTGTATGTCCCTTTAACTCAATTGGCAGATCAGGCAACACTCCCTATATTAAGCACCTGTGGTCAACACCACGTTGCCTGATCTTGGAGTCTCATTCCCCATGAGCCTCTGAAGGTGTTCCTGTGTTTCCTCGTGTATTCAGCGCTGCTGATTCCTGTGGTTCCCAAACCACTTCTACCTCTGTGGTTTCCAAACCACTTCTACTACTGTGGTTCCCATACCACTTCTACCATCAACTGTATCATCGTGACTGTGAGCTGATTCCTATCCGCTGCCTCCGTGCACTACAGTCTTCTATACCACTTCAATGCTATTATATTCCATTGTGACTGTTTGCTGATTCCTATCCGCTGCCTCCGTGCACTACAGTCTCCTATACCACTTCAACGCTATTATATTCCATAGTGACTGTTTGCATTCCTATCCGCTGCCTCCGTGCACTACAGCCTTCTCTCCTTATCCACTCACCTGTTCATCATCAAGTCTGTGAGCTGATTCCTAGCCGCTGCCTCCGTGCACTGCAGTCTCCAGCTTGCAACTCGCCTGTGTTCATCATCGTGACTGTGAGCTGATTCCTAGCCGCTGCCTCCGTGCACTGCAGTCTCCAGCTTGCAACTCGCCTGTGTTCATCATCGTGACTGTGAGCTGATTCCTATCCGCTGCCTCCGTGCACTACAGCCTCCAGCTGGCAACTCGCCTGTGTTCATCATCGTGACTGTGAGCTGATTCCTATCCGCTGCCTCCGTGCACTACAGCCTCCAGCTGGCAACTCGCCTGTGTTCATCATCGTGACCGTGAGCTGATTCCTATCCGCTGCCTCCGTGCACTACAGTCTCCAGCTGGCAACTCGCCTGTGTTCATCATCGTGACTGCTAGCTGATTCCTATCCGCTGCTCCTGTGCACGTCAGCCTCATCTCATCTCTCCCGTGGGTCCGCAGAGTCCTGCTGCCGCTGCCAGTCCTATCGTCCATCTACTGCTGATCCGCTCTCCACGCCTTCCTGTTTCCCCTGGTCTCTACCCTCCTGTCAGCATTGGATTCGTATCTCATCAGCTACTCCTCTGCTAGATCATCTCCATTCTCCCGGGTCCTCCATGAGTCCAGTTCCATGTTTTACTGATTCCTGTGGATTCGAGTCCCTGTTGGTCTACTTACCTGTGCGCTGCACCTACTAGACTCCTGCCTCTTACATCCAGGGACTTCTCATCCTGTCGGCCTCCTGCCGCCCAGATATCTCTGCACTCCTAACTGACTGCCTTCTGAACCACGGTATGCATACTTCTCATTGACTGTGCTGGTGTATTGCATATCTTGCTGGACTGTGTTGGTTCTCCTCTGGAGTCTGCAATCCGCTGAGTCTTTTGCCATCATTGACTGTGTTACCTTGTGCTGGATTACTTCAGAGACTTCCTACATTTGCAGACCTGTTCAGTCATTTATATATATTGTGCATATTACTGTGGATCGTGTTTAATGTGCCCGTGTACATCCTGTGTTGCAGTCTCTCCCCGTACACCTCCTCACATATATTTTCAGTGGTACAACTTGCTGAAGGCAGACCACTGATTCCTGTTCCGGTATCACCTGTTCCATTCCTCTTACATAGCAGTGGTACAACTTGCTACCGCAGACCACTGACTTCCCGGATACCTCCACTTGGATTCCATTCCTTCACTCAGACAGCGGTACCACTTGCTATCCGCAGACCGCTGACTCTCATCACCTCCTCGTTTCTGTTGGACATTCCTCCTCACTATAGCAGTGGTACAACTTGCTAACGCAGACCACTGACTACCTCCACTTGCCCTTGTCCATACAGTTCCTCGTGTATTATTACCTCCATAAAACCAGTGATGCTAGTCATAGACTTTCCTGAGCATCTCATCATCTACTATTGCCTGTTCCGTGATCACCCTGCTACCAGAGTACACTATTACCATCTACATTGCTCTGGTAAGCTTACCACCTGGTGATCCCTGGGTAAAGACTCCTAGTGCCCGTGACAGTAAGATCAGGCCATGACAGACCCAGATACGGAACCTACCGCCAAAGAGATGCTGCAGCATCTGGTCAGCCGTGTGGAGCAACAGGATGCCCGCCAACAGCTGTTACTTCAGTGTTATCAGTCATTAACCTCCCAAGGAACATCTGGACAGACTGTGACAGCTACTCCTGAGGCTTCTGTGCTTTCCTCGGTTTCCCCAGTGCCATCCCAGGTGTCTACAGCTTCCACGCTTCACCTGCCTACTCCGTCAAAGTACGATGGAGACCCCAAAACTTGTAGGGGTTTCCTTAACCAATGTTCAGTCCATTTTGAGCTCCAACCTCAAAATTTTTCTACCCATCGTTCCAGAGTGGCCTATCTTATCTCTTTGTTTTCAGGACAAGCCCTGGCTTGGGCCTCCCCTCTGTGGGAGAGAAATGATCCTATATTGCAAGATAGTGCCAAATTCATTTCTACATTTCGAAGTGTGTTCGATGAACCAGGTCGTGTGACCTCCGCTGCTTCCAGCATCCTCCGCCTACGACAAGGACCTCATACAGTAGGCCAGTACGTCATTCAATTTAGGATCTTAGCCTCTGAACTTCAGTGGAACACTGAAGCCCTAGTTGCCGCCTTCTGGCAGGGGCTCTCCGATAAAATTAAAGATGCACTGACTACTCAAGAGCTTCCTTCGTCACTTGAAGATTTGATCTCTCTTTGCCATCGTGTTGATATGAGATTTCGTGAAAGGGAGGCTGAGAAAACAACTTCTGCTAAAGCACCTCTTCGTTCTAACCCTCAATTTCGTCCAGTTTCACCCTCTGTGATTCCCATGGAGATAGGACGTTCCAAATTATCTTCCGAGGAGAGAAAACGAAGAGTAAAGAATAGACTCTGTATCTATTGTGCTGATTCCACTCATATTCTCAGCTCCTGCCCTAAGAGATCGGGAAATGCCAGGCCCTAACTAGTTCTGGAGAGGTGAAATTAGGGTCCCTGGAGTCCTCTCCATCTTCCATGAAATCTAAAGTCTGCGCTTTTGATGTTACGATTTCCTCTGCTACCAAAACCTTTGAGTCACAGGCATTAATTGATTCCGGAGCAGCAGGAAATTTTATTTCCAAATCATTAGTAAATCAATGGTCTCTACCAGTGATTACCTTAAAAACACCCATTACTGTGACGGCTATAGATGGATCACGTCTCATCAACGGTCTCATCACTCAGAGTACGTCTCCAGTAACACTTCAGATTGGTGCCCTGCATCATGAAGTAATATCGTTTTTAATCCTTCCTGTTACGACAAGTCCGATTGTCTTAGGCCTTCCATGGCTTCAGTGTCACTCTCCCCAGATTGACTGGCGCACCCCTCAAGTCACGTCTTGGGGGCCTGAATGTCACCATCGTTGCCTTTCCCAAGTTATTCCTCTCAAAGTACAGCAATCTTCCATCTCATCTACCTCACCGGGACTCCCTCCTCAATATGCTTCATTTACCGATGTGTTTGATAAAGCTCAGTCTGAACGCCTTCCTCCTCATCGTTCTTGGGATTGTCCGATCGACCTTCTACCTGGCAAGACTCCCCCCAGGGGCCGGGTCTATCCACTCTCGTTACCTGAGACTCAAGCTACATCTGAGTATATACAGGAGAACCTCCAGCGTGGGTTTATTCGACCTTCCACCTCTCCCGCTGGAGCTGGGTTCTTCTTCGTCAAAAAGAAGGATGGATCATTACGCCCTTGCATAGATTTTCGTGGACTCAATGCCATTACTATCAAGAATCGGTATCCCATTCCGCTGATCACTGAGCTATTCGATCGCATCAAGGGAGCCCGTATTTTTACTAAGTTGGATCTTCGTGGTGCCTACAATTTAATCAGAATCCGTTCCGGTGACGAATGGAAGACAGCGTTTAACACCAGAGACGGGCATTACGAATATCTGGTAATGCCTTTCGGGCTGTGTAATGCCCCCGCTGTTTTTCAAGGCTTCATCAATGAGATCTTTCGGGACTTATTATATGTATGTGTCGTCGTCTACCTGGACGACATATTGATCTTTTCCCAGGACCTGCCTTCTCACCACCAACATGTGGCAGAAGTCCTCTCCAGGCTACGGAAGAATTCATTGTTCTGTAAATTAGAAAAATGTTCATTCGAATTGCCCCAGATTCCATTCTTGGGGTATATAGTTTCCGGAGTTGGCCTGAAGATGGATCCAGACAAGGTGAATGCTGTACTACATTGGCCCCAGCCAACTACTCTTCGTGCTATTCAGCGTTTTTTAGGTTTTGCCAATTACTATAGACGCTTCATTCAAGACTTTTCTTCCATTGCATCTCCTATTGTGGCCCTGACTCGAAAAGGGGCTAATCCTAAGCAATGGTCGCCTGAGGCTCTTCAAGCCTTTCAAACACTCAAAGAGTCCTTCTCTTCGGCTCCAATCCTTCGACAGCCTGATGTGACACTCCCCTTCTTTCTAGAAGTAGATGCCTCTAATGTGGGCTTGGGAGCTATTCTCTCCCAACGCTCTGAACAGCAAAAATTCCATCCTTGTGCCTTCTATTCTCGGGGTCTTCTGCCCGCAGAGAAGAATTATACTATCGGGGACAAGGAGTTACTGGCTATCAAAGCTGCATTAGAGGAGTGGAGATACCTATTGGAAGGAGCTCGCCATCCGGTGACGATCTTCACGGATCATAAGAACTTGTCATATCTTCAGTCTGCCCAATGCTTGAACCCTCGCCAAGCAAGATGGTCTCTTTTCTTTTCCCGTTTCGAATTAATAATAACCTTCAAACCAGCTGCCAAGAACAAAAAAGCTGACGCTTTATCTAGAGCTTTTGTGACGTCCTCTGATATAGAAGAGGTTTCCAACCATACCATTCTAGACCCCAAATGTATCTCACTGGCTGCTTCATCCACCAAAACGCTACCATTTGGGAAGACTCTCGTGCCTCCTACTCTAAGGAGGAAAATCCTTTCGTGGTTCCATGCCTCTCGTTTTTCTGGACACGCCGGTGAACACAAGACCTTTGAGATGCTCTCTCGAAGTTACTGGTGGCCTTCAATGAGGAGAGACGTCAAAGAGTTCATTGCTTCCTGTGAATTATGTTCCCAATTCAAATCTTCCCGCAGAACTCCAGCAGGGTTGCTGCGACCACTACCCATTCCGTCCAAGCCGTGGACCCATATTAGTATGGATTTCGTTACTGACTTACCACCTAGTAAGAATCATAACACTATTTGGGTGGTGGTGGACAGATTTTCGAAGATGGCTCATTTCGTCCCTCTGTCTGGTTTGCCTTCCTCGTCTATCCTGGCTGAACATTTCATTAAAGAGATCTTCCGCATCCATGGATGTCCGTCTGAGATTGTGTCAGATAGAGGAGTACAATTCGTTTCCAGATTCTGGCGAGCCCTTTGTAAAACCTTGGGCATACGATTAGCACTCTCATCTTCTTACCATCCGCAATCTAACGGACAGACTGAGCGTGTCAATCAAGATCTTGAGACTTTTATAAGGATGTTCTCTTCAGCCAATCAAGACAACTGGGTAGAGTTGCTTCCTTGGGCCGAATTCGCCCATAACAACATGTACCATGAGTCATCATCCAAAACTCCATTTTTTGTGGTCTACGGTCACCATCCGTCTTTTCCGGAATTTCCTGCCCTCCCGCCCACCCAAGTTCCAGCGGTGGAGACGGCCTGTCAGACCTTTAAAAATATCTGGTCTCAGGTCAAAACCTGTTTGAAGAAAACATCTATCAAATATAAATCTTTCGCAGATAAGAAGAGGCGGGCTATTCCACCACTAAAAATTGGAGATCGTGTCTGGTTATCTACTAAAAACATTCGTTTGAAGGTCCCATCTATGAAATTCGCCCCTCGTTTTATTGGTCCATATAGGATCATTCAAGTAATCAATCCAGTATGTGTGAAACTTCTTCTTCCTAAGAATCTTCGGATTTCTAATGCCTTCCATGTGTCCTTACTCAAGCCTCTTATTATCAACCGTTTTTCAAAACCTCCCTCAGCTCCGCAGCCAGTTCAAGTTCATCAGGAGGAGGATTTTGAAATTACTGAGGTACTAGACGCAAAAATTTCGCGAGGAGTACTCCGTTTCCTCGTTCATTGGAAGGGCTTTGGTCCTGAGGAGCGCTCTTGGATCAAAGCTGAAGATCTTAATGCTCCTGCCCTTTTGAAGAAGTTTTATTCCAAAAATCCGGACAAGCCCGGTTCCAGGCGTTCTGTGCCCACCTTTAAAAGGGGGGGTACTGTCACTCACCGGACCGTGAGTGCCTCTTCCCGGACATTTAGGAACCGTGGTCGTCCTCCATCCTGAGGGTCTGCGCATGCGCAGCCCTTTCCTATACTTCAGTGTATGTCCCTTTAACTCAATTGGCAGATCAGGCAACACTCCCTATATTAAGCACCTGTGGTCAACACCACGTTGCCTGATCTTGGAGTCTCATTCCCCATGAGCCTCTGAAGGTGTTCCTGTGTTTCCTCGTGTATTCAGCGCTGCTGATTCCTGTGGTTCCCAAACCACTTCTACCTCTGTGGTTTCCAAACCACTTCTACTACTGTGGTTCCCATACCACTTCTACCATCAACTGTATCATCGTGACTGTGAGCTGATTCCTATCCGCTGCCTCCGTGCACTACAGTCTTCTATACCACTTCAATGCTATTATATTCCATTGTGACTGTTTGCTGATTCCTATCCGCTGCCTCTGTGCACTACAGTCTCCTATACCACTTCAGCGCTATTATATTCCATAGTGACTGTTTGCATTCCTATCCGCTGCCTCCGTGCACTACAGCCTTCTCTCCTTATCCACTCACCTGTTCATCATCAAGTCTGTGAGCTGATTCCTAGCCGCTGCCTCCGTGCACTGCAGTCTCCAGCTTGCAACTCGCCTGTGTTCATCATCGTGACTGTGAGCTGATTCCTAGCCGCTGCCTCCGTGCACTGCAGTCTCCAGCTTGCAACTCGCCTGTGTTCATCATCGTGACTGTGAGCTGATTCCTATCCGCTGCCTCCGTGCACTACAGCCTCCAGCTGGCAACTCGCCTGTGTTCATCATCGTGACTGTGAGCTGATTCCTATCCGCTGCCTCCGTGCACTACAGCCTCCAGCTGGCAACTCGCCTGTGTTCATCATCGTGACCGTGAGCTGATTCCTATCCGCTGCCTCCGTGCACTACAGTCTCCAGCTGGCAACTCGCCTGTGTTCATCATCGTGACTGCTAGCTGATTCCTATCCGCTGCTCCTGTGCACGTCAGCCTCATCTCATCTCTCCCGTGGGTCCGCAGAGTCCTGCTGCCGCTGCCAGTCCTATCGTCCATCTACTGCTGATCCGCTCTCCACGCCTTCCTGTTTCCCCTGGTCTCTACCCTCCTGTCAGCATTGGATTCGTATCTCATCAGCTACTCCTCTGCTAGATCATCTCCATTCTCCCGGGTCCTCCATGAGTCCAGTTCCATGTTTTACTGATTCCTGTGGATTCGAGTCCCTTTTGGTCTACTTACCTGTGCGCTGCACCTACTAGACTCCTGCCTCTTACATCCAGGGACTTCTCATCCTGTCGGCCTCCTGCCGCCCAGGTATCTCTGCACTCCTAACTGACTGCCTTCTGAACCACGGTATGCATACTTCTCATTGACTGTGCTGGTGTATTGCATATCTTGCTGGACTGTGTTGGTTCTCCTCTGGAGTCTGCAATCCGCTGAGTCTTTTGCCATCATTGACTGTGTTACCTTGTGCTGGATTACTTCAGAGACTTCCTACATTTGCAGACCTGTTCAGTCATTTATATATATTGTGCATATTACTGTGGATCGTGTTTAATGTGCCCGTGTACATCCTGTGTTGCAGTCTCTCCCCGTACACCTCCTCACATATATTTTCAGTGGTACAACTTGCTGAAGGCAGACCACTGATTCCTGTTCCGGTATCACCTGTTCCATTCCTCTTACATAGCAGTGGTACAACTTGCTACCGCAGACCACTGACTTCCCGGATACCTCCACTTGGATTCCATTCCTTCACTCAGACAGCGGTACCACTTGCTATCCGCAGACCGCTGACTCTCATCACCTCCTCGTTTCTGTTGGACATTCCTCCTCACTATAGCAGTGGTACAACTTGCTAACGCAGACCACTGACTACCTCCACTTGCCCTTGTCCATACAGTTCCTCGTGTATTATTACCTCCATATTACCAGTGCTGCTAGTCATAGACTTTCCTGAGCATCTCATCATCTACTATTGCCTGTTCCGTGATCACCCTGCTACCAGAGTACACTATTACCATCTACATTGCTCTGGTAAGCTTACCACCTGGTGATCCCTGGGTAAAGACTCCTAGTGCCCGTGACAGCAGGTTATATTAAGAAATTGCATTAGATATAAAACTGACCGAATAAAAAAAGCAGAGATATATATCCAACCTTTGACTTAGACATCCCAGCATTTCATAACAGCCACTGACATGAAGGTGAACTGAGTCATAAAACCAGCTGTGATGGCAGTTATAAACTCCTCTTGAGAGCAATGGAACACTCTCCAGTAGTTTAGGAAGTATGGGGGATGTAACTGACAGCCTCCAATATGAAGTGGACTTATTAAAAGGCTGTTTAGCTGACTGATATCTGTACAATAGTTTCACTGGGTCGGCTTTGCTTTCTTTCTGTACAGTCAGAATCCACAGGCAGTGAGGCCTACCACGGATTTCTCTGGTATCCCAGTGGACCAGTTTATCACTGAATAAATTGCATGCATTTTGAATAACAATGATATGGAAGAAAAAATGTGTTCATTCTAAAACAAGCCTAGTGCCCTCCAAAAGTAAATTGTAGTCTATCGCATTATAGAGAGAAGCAAAGTTTAGCGCAAGTAATTATTATCCTGGCTGACAAGTCATTAAAGTGTTTCTTATGGATTCAAAAGTGTCACGAATTGGGGTCATAGTCCTGTTTACGCCACTCGGTGGTACCATATCACCATACATCTCCCTCCTGGTCAAATGCAGCATTCTATCCTGAGACAAGCGTGACTTCTGCCTGCAGTACCGGAGGCTGACATCTTGGGTGAGACATTTGCTAAACATCCTGCTGAGTTTGAACACCTGGGGGTAAATGTATTAAGCTCCGGGTTCTTCAACACCCGCGAGTTCGGCGTCTTCGGCGTTTAAATTTAAAGCGGCGCTGCCTTGTAAAGGGAAACATCAGCTTGCTGGCTCTTATATGAACTGCAAACCAATAACCCTCTTTGTGAATTCAGCTGCTTCATCTAGTTACTGTTATATAAACTGCAAGCCAATAACCTTCTGTTTGAATTTAGCTGCTTCATCTTGTTGCTGTTATATGAACTGCAAGTCAATAACTCTCTGTGTGAATGCAGCTGCTTCATCTTGTTGTTGTTATATCTACTGCAAACCGTTAACCCTTCGTGTGAATTCAGTTACTTCATCTTGTTGCTGTTATGTGAATTGAAAACCATTAACCCTTGTGTGAATTCAGATTCATTCTGCCTGCTGAAATAAATAGTTATTTATTCCTCATGTGGATTTGCCTTCATTCCAACTGCTTGTGTACAGATTCCAGCTGTTATCTTCTGTGTGATTCCTCCTCCCAGTTTTCCCTACACTCCTGCCACAGCTAGTCCCAGGGGTCCCGAGACGGATTCCAGAAACCCTATTGCCGTGACAAAAAGGTTGAAAAATTTGTCAATGTAGTCATAAAAAATAGAAATAATGGAGTCAATTTAAGCTGTTTAAGCTTTGCAGCAAGTGGGTTCACAAGCAATTGTCGATTTTAGAAGAGGAATCTGAGATTTGCCCCTAAAGAAAACTATATTCAGTAAAACTATAGTTCATGTGTCCTCTTAAAAGTTGAAACTATTGTTAGCAAGAGTCATTTGCTCGTTTCATGTAAATGTTTGGCCCTAAAATACATTAATGCTTTGTTATATCTTGCAACACTTTAATTCATTTGTTTTGCAAAACAGAAATACCCAATTGTTTAGCAGTGTACAATACACTCTATACTCTGTAAGCCATTATAGAGCATGTGCTTCTTGCATTAAATAAAGTTATTGCTCTACTATGCTAATATTCTTGATTTTTATTGTTTCTAATTCCATTTTTTATTTCACCTGTCCTTCTCATTTTTATCTGTCCTCTCATTCTTATACTCTCATTTTATTACATTTTGGTCTCGCCTCTTTGTGATTTTTACAGCATTGAGGTTTTTATTATTTCTTGATAGTATTTTATGGTTTAAGAACTAAAAGGTATTAACACTTTGTGTAAGATCTTCAGTGCATAGGACAGTACAGGATTACAGATGAATATTTGTTTCTGTGATGATCAATAGCAATGTGGAAAATGGTTTTACCTTCTTATACAGGTAAACCTCACTTTAGCAATATTTCTCTAAATGTATGTATGTCAATTATTAAAAAGATTCTACATCAAAATAACCTTCAATATTTAGTGTATGGAGGCAGTTATGTAATAAAGCAGGGGACCATTTTTTAAACTTCTGAGGGCAAATGACTCAAGCTGCGAGTTTCCGGCGGGGTAGAAAAGTGGAGATGTTGCCTATAGCAACCAATCAGATTATAGATTTCATTTTGTAGAATATGCTAAATATATGTTAACTAAAATCTCATTGAGTGTTATTAGCAATATCTCTACTTTTCAAACCCGCCAAACATTTCAAACTTACTACAAAGAAAGGAAAAGAAAAAGGAATACTAACTGGGGACTTCAGATCTCAGATATGTGGTAAAAGTGTTAGCAACAAAGGATTAATACCAATTTGAGACCCTCTTCTAAATCCATAACAGCACACTCAATTTTGGACTTGACAAAACTGTACATTATGATATAATATTACAGGAAGCAGCACCCTCTGTGGTTTGTCATTATATCTATTTATTATTAAATATTATTAGTTAGGCACCAGCTACCAGTCATTTGGGTTTGATAATAAGACATATTCAATATATATGTCTATTTTGGAATTCTCTTGTGCAGAAGATAATATCACTGCTTATCATTTAAACAATTCAAACTTGTCAAGTTTGTCAAATACATTGAAAAGTGCTTCACAGCTGTGACTGATTTTATAAAATATAGAAAAAGAATGCAGGACCACACTTTAGACATCAAAAACATACTAGTTACAATAGAAAGCATTTATGTAGTACACTATGTAATATTGGTACATGATGTTATATGTGAAATAAACATGAGGTATTTAGTGCAAATTTTGATTAAACTGTGAATGCCCATATATTGCTACCTAATTCAGATGAAACCTACACTAACAATTAATTTCTGCCTACAGGATCTAAATAATGTTGTAGTACACTATATGGACAAAAGTATTTGAACGCTTGACCATTACAGCAAAAGGGACTGGAATGACATTGTATTCAAATACATATACTTTAATTTGGAGTTACTTCCCTTTTGCAGTGATAACAGCTTCCACTCTTCTTGGAAGGGTTTCCACAAGATGTTGGAGTGTTTCTGGCTCGTTATCTTCATTCCAGTTCATCCCATAGATGTTAGATAGGGTTGAGGGCAGGGATCTGTGCAGGCCAGTCAAGTTCTTCCACACCAAACTCATCAAACCATGTCTTTGCAGTCCTTGTTTTGTGCAATTGGGCACAGTCATGTTGGAATAGAAAAGGACCTTCCCCAAACTGTTGTCACAAAGTTGGAGGCATAGCATTGTCCAAAATGACTTGGTATGCTGAAGCATTAATATTGCCCTTCACTGGAGATAAGGGGCCTAGCCCTTACCCTGAAAAACAGCCCCATACCTTTATCCATCCTCCATCAAATTTGACAGTTGGCATAATGCAGTCAGGCAGGTAGTGTTCTCCTGACGTCTGCCAAACCCAGACTCGGCCATCTAACTGCCAAACAGAGAAACACGATTCATCACTCCACCGAACACGTTTCTACTGCTCCACAGTCCAATGTCTGTGTGCTTTACACCACTCCATCCGATGCTTGGCATTGGTCTTGGTGATGTGAGGCTTGCATGTAGCTGCTCGGCCATGGAAACCCATTCCATTAAGTTCCCGCCGTACAGTTTTTGTGCTTACATTAATGTCAGTGGATGTTTGGAACTCTTCAGCTATGGAGTAAGCAGAGCGTTGGTGACTTTTACGCACCAAGTACCTTAGTAGTCGTTTACCCCGCTCTGTGATTTTATGTGGTTTTCCACTTCATGGGTGAGTTGCTGTTGTTCTTAATCGCTACCACTTTCTAATAATATCACTTACAGTTGACTGTGGAAAATCCAGCAGGGATGAAATTTCATGAACCGTCTTATTGCAAAAGTGGCATCCTATCATAGAACGACGCTTGAAGTCACTGTGCTCTTCAGAGCGACCCATTTTGTATCATAAATGTTTGCAAATTGAGACTGCATAGCTAGGTGCTTGATTTTATACACCTCTGGCAATGGTTCTGATTGAAACACCTTAATTTAATAATTAACAGGTGTAGCCAAATACTTTTGTCCATATAGTATTTATGTAGATTCTCTCTGAGCCACGAGCAAAAATCAACATTATAAATTACCATACTAATGGTAATAATGCACATTATTACCATAGTAACGGTAATAGTGGGCATGCCGCGTTGCTTTCGAGAGTAGCACGGCCATTGAATTTTCCCCATAGAGGTGGTCAGTGTTTGGTATCAGAAATCCAGTGCTGAAATTGATCAGACAACCTCTGCATCTAGTGGTGGTTACTCCAGTGGAATCTTCCACAGCTGCAATAAGGAATGAAATGTAGAGTGCACAGTTTCTTATTGCTGCTGCACAATGCTGCAGTCAAGCAGGAAGTGCATCATAGCTGGTTTGTGACATCAGATCCTTAAACCTCAAGCACTGCTAAAGAATGTGGAACCACATCCAATACATTTAGTTTCATTGAAACTTCATCAAATAAATGTTAAATATGATCAAACTTTGTTTTGCTTTATTAAGAAGAAAGAATGTAAAAGAATAGCAAGAGAAAAAAAATATAAGAGCTCTAGTAATACCTTATCCATATTATACCCAATAATTTAGTTTTGTACCTACTTAAAATTATGATGATAATAATAATAATAATAATAATATTTATAATGATAATAATAATAATAATAATAATAATATTTATAATAATGATATCTGCATCACTCTAAAAAGTTCTCAAGAAAAAAATATTTTATTGCAAAACTCTGGTGAATCTTTTTATCATGAATAAGACAAGCTCCTACACAAATGAGCTACAGTTATAATAGATGATTATATTTAAAGCAGTTACTGATTCCATGCATCAAAGTATTATATACTATGAAACCCTCAGTCCTTTTCCTATAAGATTAATCTGGTGAAGCACTGCTTATATAGATAGCTCTACACAAACATAACATACAATACCATGGCATAATTATAATTTTATTGCTGGAACTGTTCAGCTGTAACCTGATTTTCATTTTAACATATAATAATAACTTTAAAAATAACCATGGTGGGCAATTGCATACCAGAATAAAGGAAATAGGGGAAATAATTTAGATAATCTATTTTGAAGGCATTCCCACAACTCATCTTGTTATATTTCATTTCGAACAAGTAAATCAGATTAGACAGGCTGTACAATGTATTACAGACACTTGCTGATCAGTAGCAGCATGTGATTATTCATAAACCCCACAGTTTAGCTACACAATATTCTTCACCAGATTGTTAGATTTTGCAATAAGCTGTTCGTGTTTACCGTGGATATGATGAACTAAGAGTTAATAAATTTGTTTTGACAAGAAGACATTTGGTGAAAGCTGATTCTGTCTTTAAAACAAAAGGCTAAAACATTCCAAGCATCTGTCAACATCTTCTCATGCAATACTTAATCAGCTCTCAAGTACATGCAAACACATTATACGGATAATAGATTTTTTTAATTGTATTATGTAAATTATAGAGCAGACCTTTACATTCATTAATTTTTTCCATCACTTATCACAAGATGCTATTGAATGGAAACCCCAGTTGTATAGATTAGTTGTGACAGAAACCCCTTGAGATTAAATTTGGAGTCATTTCTAAGGTAGTTGTGATTCCTAATATACAAACAAAAGACAAGTTTGAGTGATTAAAGGTGAAAGTTGACTAACAACACTAGGATAAATGTAAAAACATATTATGTGTTTTAAATTTTAATGAACCAAGGCAAAAGTTTCCATTTCAAATTAATTTATGGTATTACGGTGGGAATGCCCTATAAAAAAGGGGTCATGATAAAAAAAAGTGACAATATTTGTCTTGACACATTCTGTGTCCAACCCCTTCAATATTATTCTTAGTATGCTTAGGTCTTATGCATGCTCAGTTGTTCATATCCTAGACGTATAGACCAAAATGGAAGCTTAAAAGGAATCATCTTCAACTACTGGCTCAATTCACTATTTCCTATACATTTTATTTTGTCCTATGAAATATTTTATTTTGATAAAATACGTTTTCCTGCTGCATAAAATACTCAAATACAATATTCCACATAAAGTAAATACAGTGTTATATTTAATAAACTCAGAATTTTCTAACCTATTCAAGAAATACATTAATGGTTTATGATGTTTCCAACTTGCAAACACTATCATACAGCTTAAGTTATGTAGACATATGACGCCAGACCTTCCCAAAATGAAGAGGACATGCTAGGATGTGCTCCAGTTACACTGTCCAGTCCCTTGTATTACAATACTATTGAACTACTTCTAGACATGGGTGGCACAATTGGCACTCTGAGGGAGAAGCATACAATCTTACCATCAACATCTGTATCTTACTGAATGCACTCAGTAATGCTAAGCGCTCCAGTCAAAAATTAGATCTTATCATTAGAACAGTCATATCTATATAAAATGGGACTATCCCACAGCCTGAAATCGGAGCTCTTAGCAGCTAATATAAATTGTAAATTGCATCCGACTTTACATGAGGCCCTATATAACCCCAGAAATTATATTTATGCTTCCTTTACCTGGATTCAGTCTTAAAGTGTGTAAATCTTGTTAAATTTGCTAATTTATCTTGTAACAGTATTTTTTCACACATTCAATACCCTAATTATACAGCCCTACTGTTACAATAGTTGGTGTACACTGCACCCGTTGTGATGGTGAGTAGTGTCTCGGTTATTACAGTATTACCTTTTAAAAAACATTTTTATTTATTTTTATCTATTACCATCATAAGTATCACAAAAGATCTCCAAATAATTATTTTATCAAGGAAGAGGATGAAACATCTGTGTGAAAATCTACAATCTGGTAAGTCAATGAAGGTCAAATCCCACATAACTAGGTACATTGTACAACAGAATGTATAATGCTACTAATGAAGTAATGCAATAGAGAGGTAAGTGAATGTAATGAAGTAGCAAAAAGTGGTACATAACAAAAAGCATTCTATTTGTTTATGCTGGTGACAAGGCCTTACAAAATGAAATAAACAAAACATTCCAATGCAGTGCAGCATAAAATATATATACCTGGTGCAAATTTGAGACCCAATTCTTTCAGATCAGCCAACAATTGCCAATCAGGATCAAGGAATTTTTTTGTCAGGAAAGCAGAAGGAGCATTGCATGGTGTTTTGGGGTTGTATTTTATGCTGCAGAACATTGTAGTACACCAGAATTTGTATATCTCATTTTGTGAGATATTGTTACTAATATCAATAACAGCTTCCGAGGAAGGGTACAGACCTCAAAACGTCATACTACACTGCTTAACCTTTCCTAAATACAGATACTGCTGAGGGAGTTTGTTTAAAGACATAGCAGCAAGCACAATGCATCAGTTACAGTTGGCAGGTAAAGAAGCTCAGAACATTGGCCAACATATGGAAATCAGGGCGGCACGGTGGCTAAGTGATTAGCACTTCTGTCTCACAGCGCTGGGGTCATGAGATCAATTCCCGTCCATGGCCTTATCTGTGTGAAGTTTGTATGTTCTCTCCGTGTTTGCGTGGGTTTCCTCCGGGTGCTCCGGTTTCCTCCCACACTCCAAAAACATACTGGTAGGTTAATTGGCTGCTATCAAAAGTTGATCCTAGTCTGTGTGTGTGTATGTTAGGGAATTTAGCCTGTAAGCTCCAATGGGGCAGGGTCTGATGTGAGCGAGTTCTCTGTACAGCGCTGCGGAATCAGTGGCGCTATATAAATAAAATGATGATGATGAAATCATATCATAGGGACTGATTCATTGGTGATCTTATCTTGTGCAAAAGTTAAGATGCTTATTTTTAAGAAAAAACAGGGAGATAAGAGTGAAGTTAAGATGGATTTTCTTAACTTAAGAAATTCTTCCCTTACGCAGTGGATTTGGCTTCTTATCTCCCTTTTCTGAGCATGCACAGAGTGGATTTGCTTAAGATAAGCAAAAAACAAAACGGCAGATAAGAACGCTAATGAATCAGAGAAGAGAACAAGACCTAACAACCTGAATGACTGTCCAATGCAATATAATTAAGCTGTAGATGTCTATTGTTGTCCTTGCTGAAAGCCATCATGTATGGCAACTAATTTGCACCTAATGACAATTTTAAAATGAAAGGTCATCAGTCATCGTTAGTTAATGCTTGTAATAATTCTATGAGATACCAAACCAGACGCAGCTATTACTGCAACTCATCACTAATTGAAGTACTAGACAGAAAGAAAAAGTAAAGACAAGTCTCCTTAAATGCAAAAGTAGCCAAAACGATAGCTTTAGAAATTATACTGTTATACAAGAACTTATGTGATGTGCAAAACCAAGAGAGTAAGTATCTTGTAGATGTTCTTTCACATAGAACATCAGGCATCGACTAGTACCTATTGCCTCCAGGTCTTGTACACATAGCTGTTGACACTGACCAATATGGCTGACTAGAAAATAAGGAAGGAAAAAAGAGGTCAGATAGACCATGTCGTACACAAACTGACAAAGAGATACAAAATTAGCTTGTAAAAATCAAGGTGAAAATAGGCATTAAGGTTAAGGCAGGCATTAAGGATCAAAGCAATAGCAATAGAAATAGTAAAATGACAGTATCACCCAGGCTAGGAAGTAAAATTAAACTCTACAAAATATCTAAGGGATGCCAGGCCTGGAATTACATAGGCACTGTCCATGAGAGGACACAGAAACATCTAGCCACAGGTTCTTCACCAACATCATCATCACAATTGGTATTCACAATTTAAAACAAAGAAAATGTAAGCATTGCCAAGCCACCACATGCTAACTATGTTTATATCTGATATAACATACAGCAAATAATTCTCTCTCCAACCCAACTATCAGCCCTAAACATACGTCTTCAAACCATACGTATGCTTGTGATGAACAGGCAACCAATGATGTCACTGCAAATCAGATATCTATTGATGATGGGAGTCAATAATTGGTCATTGATGATGATTGAACATGGTGGTGAACTGAATAAGTACCGATGCTAATGCCATTTGTTGAGACATGCAGAAAAGAATTCTAGTGAAAATATAAAATAAATGAAAGAATGAATGAATATCAACAAAATAAGAAAAGAAAATAGACAACATTGAAATTGCAAACCTGCTGGATCCATGCTAGAAGCTAAAATTGGGCTATTCTTGTCATATTTGACAGAGTGTCATTGCTTTAGCATTGTCAAAAATGCTTATACAAGCTCTTCAGAAAAATATGTCATAGAAAAAAATGTGTTTAATAAACATATTAATCAAATTCATAAATCTCATTAAAGCTTTCCCCCAGGGAAAGATGAAATATATTAACACCAATCAATGAAGAGCCATGCAAATCTATAACTTTTGCACAGAAAGTGTTCAATTCATACCTATATTGGCCTATAGTTTTTCCACTTGATTGTGATCCACTGTAATATTGGCAGAACAAGCTTGATCAGTAATCAGAGTTATGAAAATGTGCCCGTACTTTAGTGTATTGCTTGATCACGTATTCAGTACTTTGTACTTTTCTCTTGCAGGATTTGGCCTAAAATATTATGGAATTCCCTTCTTCTACCCAATCCAAACCACAGAGCAGAATAAATTGTTGTCCCAGGTCTATTTATATTCAATGGAATGCAGAATTAACAAATAAGGTGCAGAATACCATTATATGCAATGAAGAATCAAGAGCAAATCTTCACATGTCTGTAAAACGGCCAAAATGTTATGTGACGTTCACTTGCAAATTTGCTCATCTTGCTAGGCAAATACAAGCTGGGCTACAAATAGTATTAGTCACAGAGATCATCCACAAATATTTTCCATTGTACAGTCCACATACAATGGGATAGGAGGGCTATATAAAGCTACAGATAGGCAACATTTCTTGACGTTTGCTAATTGACTTGTTTATTTAATTTGCTCCATGACAATAAAACACTATGATTAACATAATTCTTCACATTTTGCCCATTTTTGGCAATTTGGGAAGGATTTACATTTTAATTTCATGATGTCAATTAGACAAATCGATTTTCCAACATCTAGTGATTGGCAAACAACTATCTTGGATACCACAATTCATTAAGAAGAACAAGCTATTTCTCTTTGCACTGGCACTAAGTTTTGCTGAATTAAGAGCATACAGACGTTGTGGTGGAAAAAAATTCCCCTATCCTCACAGTTTTGCATCTCTAAGGAAACATATGTTTGTCTCAAAACATTTGTATATGCTTTATGCAGAATTTGGAATAAACTGGGTTTTTTTTTTGGATCTTTTCTTCTGCTCCTGTGTAAATTATGTTCCAGTATGTCTTTTTATGCCTCTGTACCAGCAATACATTCTGATTTTGAAGTTGTATAATTTCTTTATACTCTTTATTAAATTTTCTTTGACAGGTAGTCAATTGGGCTTACATTTTTGGGAAAAATACGTAAGTAAACCTTGATCCCCAAAGCTTTTTTTTTTTACCTAGGATTTGACATTCAGAATAGCCCCCAATACCTGCCTGCACCTACACCCCTCACTCCTGCAGACCTCACAGGTAACTTGTGAAAATTCTGGCTTTCTGAAACAATTGGGTCAGCAGGAGAGAGGAGATTGAAGCAGATATCGCTGGACTCTATTTTAGGAAGCATGATTTCTATATTGCTGCTAGCACAAAGTCTTCATCACCATAAAAATGTCTCCAGAGACAAAAGCTGCCTTTATATTTTCTATATATTGTACCATTATGTGAATCACATTTCTATACATTTCATATTGCATATATGTTCATATTGGATTTACTGTCTTATGTAAATGAATATTATTAATATTTTTGCACATTAATATTTGCAAACAGCACATTTCAGAAGGAATTACTACCTCTTTTTCTTTAAAGATGACAGTCAAAGTAACACAACATGTCATATGGTCCTGAATACCTATGTTAATTTCAAGCTCTGTTGAACTGCTACAAGGCTACGGCTTGGCATATTAGAACAAATCCAGTGAGAAACAAAAAACACATAAATGTTTTGGAACATCACTGACTGACCCAATTCAGGAGGCTTGATGTTCTGATCAAGCTTTTGTCAGGTATACAGTATTGTATTTCCACTGTGACCACCTGCTTTGTTCATAAAATAATTTCCATTTTGTTTGTTGATAAAAAACAATCTACACTATGAGAGCATCCTCTGCTACTTTCTTCACAGGATTGTTATTTAAGCACTGTGTTGAGAAAACCAACCATTTCATTTTAATGGCGACTTATGACCAATATCCACCATATGCATGAATACACTGAATTACTTAACATATAATTGTGATCTCAATCTTTTTTGGCTCTTCAATAATGGCTTGACTTTTTTCAAATTAATGGATGATTTTTAGCGAACAAAACATATAATGGCTCTTTGCAATTTGCTATATGCTTTTGTCATGCCATATGTTCACCTCATAAAAACTGTCCTACCTGTTTATATTAATCTGTTTTCATTATATAAAGTAGCTGGACAGCATATATTTATTAGCCAGCGATCTTATGATAGCAATAGACCATTTAATTTATCTATTTACTAAGTACATTATCTTACTTCCACTGTCACCGAAACCCCTCTAATCTCCTTACCCTCCTGCTCACTCCCATTTCCAAAGAGGGGACAAAGAGAAGTGGTGTCTAACAGTTGGTCTGTTGTTTGAAGAAGCAGAACTGTGAATACTCCCTAGCCCGAGAGACCCTTTACTGGATACCCAGAAAACTACCACAGGCTCTCTGATAGGCCCTATCAAGCCTGTCATGCCAGATCTATAAGAAACAAGAACGCTACAATTGCTTACTTTATTGAAGCAACATGCATTATGGAGACCTGGCTAGATGAAAAATGCAGCTTCTTTCTTGGAAGCCACAGTCCCAACTAATTATGCTGTGATTCATTGCTCAAGAGAGAACCGCAGGGGTAGACTGGAAATCTGCTTTAAAAAAACAAACAAAAAAACACTTTAAATTAGGGCCCACCTAGTGGGAATACCTCACTCATTTGAATGTACTGTTGAATGCAGCTCTACAGGTTTGGATTTCAGAGTCCTTCTCATCTACAGTCCCCCTGAAGATGGGAAAATATTTTTTACAAGAAATTGCAGACATTGTTTATGGTTTCTTGCCCTGGAGCATCAAAATGGCTTATCATGGGGAATTTCAATACATGGGTTGATGATAAACTATCCCACCTTGGCCAAGACTTACTTTGCACATTGAACGCACAAAGAATGGGCCTCATACAAGTTATTTCAGTTGCTATGCATTAAAGTGGTCACGCACTTGATCTTGATTTTGCAGAGTGGATTAGAAGTCCCTGACCAAACGATAAACCTAGTTACTTAGTAAATATATACAGATAGATTTTTTTTCCCTTAATCAACGGTTCCTGTACAATGCAGCCACAGTTTGACAATAAGAGTGCCGCTTCACTCAATATTAGATCATAAAAAAATTAGCATAAAAAGCATGTCCACCACAGGCGCAATAATAGATGATTGATTCAAATATAATCTGAAATCTTCTTAAAACATCAAGCTCCAAAAATGGAATAGAGCCTCATGAAGAACTCAGCGTATAACAGATAAAACAGCATGGGATTTCCTCACTAGAGAACTCAATTCAGCTGCGGCGGCGTCTCCTGCTTCCAATGCACACCTTGAAAAAGACTCCAGGGGGTGGGTCATAATGCGTCTGTGAGATACTGGCATTGGTAGCAGGAGACGCCGCCGCAGCCGAATTGAGTTCTCTAATGAGGAAATCCAGGGCTGTTTCATCTGTTATACGCTGAGTTTTTCATGAGGCTCTGGTAGAAGTATTCTTGCTTCTCTAATAAGGATTTTGTTTAAAGATACGAAGGAATACAGAGTAGCTTCATTTGTTGGAAGCTTTTCTTCTTTTTTATTTATTTTTTGATATGTTTTTAATAAAGTGTTGATGCTTTTTAAAGAAGGTATCACCCGAGATGTTCCTTTATGTATGTCTTTTTACATGTACTACATCCTGGATCAAACATTGGGATTGCATCTAAAGACTGATACAGATTGGAAAAAAAAGATTTTTCCTTTATTTATGTAAGCATATCCCTATAAGGGCCGTATTTCTCTACTAATTATCGATCTCACGTGGTGGTAATTTTAACATCACATATCCACTTAAAACAAGTGAGGTTTTATAACATCTATTGGGTGTTTTTAATTGTCTGATTATAATATACAATCTACTTATATATTTTCTTTCTTTTTTCCTATGTGATATGAAACAACTTTGTTGCTGAGGGATTGAGAAAAATATATTCCTTCATTTGTGGCAATGAAGGAATATAACACTGTCTTTGTAGCAATGCAGGAATATAACACTGTCTCTGTGGCAATGTAGAAATAATAGTGTTTGGGACAATGCTGTAATATAACACTGACTTTGTGGAAATGTAGTAAAAATAACAGTCTTTATTGTGAATGCCCTGCAGACCGAGCAATGATAATTACTGCAGTCCATGTCTGGAGATACTGTGTACAGCTATATGAATAGCATGCAGATATAAAACCAGATATCAGGAAACAGCTGACTATAAGCTGCAAAGACAGGTTTCTGGAACCAGGAGACTTGCGGAATGCAGAGCCAAAAACTGTTTAATGCAAGTTCAAATAGACAAAGAACACAGATTCAGGAACTAGGAAGTTAGCGTGTAATGTTAGCAATGGCAACGAGTGCAGGTCAGGTGACAGCGTATAAAGTGCAGTCATCCTACCAGCACACAAAAGGAAATACACCTGAACTGTATAGTAGGTCTGAGTAACAAGCAGAATGCAATGCAGATGATAACTTTAACAATTTCAGAGGTAGGATTCCTTGTCTTAACCTAGATTGGCGCTGGCCGACCAAGGGTGCGGAGTCTAATGGGTGCCCTGGTTTTCCCAAGAACAGCATGGGCTTAGCTGCCGAGAACCGCATTTTGCGGTCCCCTGACCTGCCACTAGGTGTAACACACGATACTGAACACAGTAGGAGAGGAAAGAAGCATTTGGCAGCAATCGGAGAAACGGAACACGAATGGTAAATAATAGGTTCTGGTGGCAGGTGAAGTGTCAAAACAAGCCGGGGTCTGGTGCACATGCAGACAATGAGGTACAGAGTCAGGAGGCAGATGGATAGTCAGAACAGAGCCGGAGTCTGTTACACAGGAGGGCCCTGTAGTAGTAGAATAATCAGGAGGCAGATGGAGAGTCAGGATGGAGCCAGAGCCTGGTACACAAATGGTCAATCAACAGGATAGCAACTTAGGGAGCAAGAGCACAGGAGCCAAACAAGGACCAGGAGTCAGACAAGCTGAGACACTTGTTGCTCTGACACTGCTATAGTCTCAGAGTTAGGTTTATATACTCTGCAGAAAGACTATGCCGCCTCCCAGCCATGATCATGTGACCGCCTCAACCAGGAAGTGCTGAGTTTTACACAGAGGAAGAGGAAATCAGCAACACAGGAGTGTGGAACAGGTAACTTGTGACAATAGCCTACCAAAGCAACTTAATTTCTTACAGAATATACATCAACATAGATGATAATATAGGGATTTTGCAAGGATATGACTCCCTAGGGAAAGTGAAATGAGAAATGTAGAAGTGACTTAGATGTAATTATGTTTCATTTTTTCATTAAGTACAGAATATTTTATTATAGAAACATGAGGTAATGCCTAAAATAAGAGTTCATATTTAGTGAGCTTTGCCCCCAAGAGAGTATGTGTTTTTTTCTACAAAATATTTCTATTGTTTCAGCATTGTACAATAAAACATATTAACATGCTGACAATATTGTTCATTGTGTAATATTATGTTAAAAACAGAGTATTTGCAATATAGTGACATATATATATATATATATATATATATATATATATATATATATATGTATACCAGTGTCTCATCAAGGGTCCACATCAGTATAACTATCTAAAGAACAGTAAAACAAGAATCATATGTTCTAGTGCTTACAATTTCTGGTTGACTCTCATCTAATTAATTAGTATAAACAATTGTATAATTATCCAATAATTTGCTATTAATGAAATCAGAACAAAATGTGTTCAACATGACACCAAGCTAAAAATATGGTGTTTATGTAGTTTGACAAAACTAACATGAACAGTTAAATAATTATGCTTGCTGCCCTGATTTAAAAATTCAGGGATCCATCCAAGGGATTGAGCTTAATTCTGTGAATATTATGATTGCTAACTTCTTGTGTATGCAGTGTATTAGAGGTTATGTGTAGCGTAAAATTTTCCATGGGGATCTGTCTTTAAAAATATTGCCATTTGTCAGAACCGCCACTTAGTAAACATACCCCTGGTTGTTAAAAGCCCATTGTGGGGTACCTTTGAGGAATATATCTGTTATATTCCATTTGTATCAAACTAATCCCTCCCAGAAGTTTAATTAAATAAGTCTGCCACAATAGAGCCAAATTTAGAATGGGAGGTGTCCGAGGAGAGGCCAATAAAATATCTTTTTTGGGAGGTTAAATATGCCTGATGTAAATTCATATTTTGATAGTTGCTGGCTGGTAAGATTTTAAGGGACTGTTCTAAAATATTTAGAATCTCTTCTGTGGTTAGGTCTGGGAAATGTGTTTGCCATTTCTTCATTAATCGTCACTTCATCTATGTGGTTAATGTTAGGTTTAATGCTTGAATATATATTTGAGATGGAGTAAGGGCTGTTAATTACACTACTCAACATCCATTTTCTATCTGACATGATGTATATCAATTTCCATATAATTTCACGTAGAATTCAAATATACATTCAGAAATGTGATATCACGTAAGGTTTTTGAGATATTTTGAAAAATTGAAATTCAAAAAGTATAGTATTTAGAAGTTAAGCGAAGCACAGCTAAAAGGAAACATATTTGTAGGCCCCCAAATAAGAAAACTGATTATGGATGATATATTTAACACTAAGTTGACAAGTCTTCCTTCAAGGTTGCTGCGCATGGATTCTTAGGAACAGAAAAGAGGCCATCTACATCTCCATCGTGAATGAGCAGTTGGACAACTACAAGAATATGGGTTGTAGAAGGTCACTTAAAACTCAATTTTTGTATTCCCATCTAGACTTTTTTCCTGACAACCTGGGTAGTCTAAGTTATAAACAGGGGGAATGTTTTCTGACAATGGAGCATCGTTACCAAGGACGCTGGGACCCTGCACTGATGGGGGACTATTGTTTATTTATTTTTGGAGAGACCAATGAGACATTGTGACAGATTATACCTACTAAAGCAACTTAATTGTACAAAAGTTTCAACATATTATTTCCCTAACGCAAAATGACATTTTATCCTTTGCTAACAATTACATTACGGCTGATTTGGATTGTTACGAGTTCCTGAAGTTTAGTTTCTGCAGTTTTAAGCGTTTCTGTAATTTTATTAGTGTTTTAAAAGTGAATACAATGAAAATATTTTAATTCTATAGACATTAACTGAAATTTTCACTTCTCTTACTTTTTTCAGATATATCCATTACCACTCTTGTTATTTGTGAGAATCTAATAAATGTGTAGTTATAGAGATAATCTGATTTTTATACTGAATTCAGCATCCATAATTTGCAGAGCATATTTAAAAAAGAATTTGTGTCGTGATAGTTGTCTAGGAGGTTTATAATGTCTTGTTGTTTAAGAGTGGAGATGACTGAATGTTGAATTTGCATTGAGTATAAGAAAATCTTTGTCTAGGTGCTAAGTTGTATTTCTTTGCCGCTTGCCTGAATGTAAGAGGTTTATAAGTTTGATTGGGTAGATCTCTTAGTTTGCTAATTCCCAGATCGTTTGAAGGGGTATTCTGCTTTAACCAGGTGAAAATCCAAAATTCCCAATAGTGGCAGGAATAACAATTGTGCATGGTTTAGAATATCTTATTTTCTAGCTAGCACCCTGTGGAGTTTATCAGTATATTGTAAATATTACAATATTTAAATTTTTTCAAAGGTGCATGCCGGATGTATTAAAGTGTCAGTCTAGATGTGAATGTAGTACTGCATTTGTATAGGAGCTCATATTTCTAAACCAATCTATGGCATATCTCGGCATGCTATATTTAGAGATGCCCACTGACCCCTGTGAAGTGGTTTTGCTTTTGGATCTGGATTAGTTTCGTGTTTTGCTTTTGGCAAAACCACCCTTGTGTGTTTTGGTTTTGGATCTGTATTTTTATATACAAATTGCTAAAATATGATAAAATCAAATAATTTTGCTCTTTTTTTGATCCTACATTATTATTAACCTCAATAACACTAATGTAAAGTCATTTGCAGTCAATTTTGACGACCTCACAGGTCACAATATTATTTTCATACACTTTCAAACAAAGATTGCAGCACTTCTTGCCAGTGATAAGAAAAAGGCCATTGTCATGCCTGGGCATAAGACCAAAAATCCACCTCTTATGTGTGCAATTATTTTTACCCAAAAAAATGTCTAGCCATTTGTAGCATTTGTAAAGCCACACTCAATAGAGGTAGGGAACTTAACCATCTAGGATCCTCATCCATTTTATGGCATTTGAAGCGAGTTCATGGAAAGCTGTTGGGAAAATGAGAAACTTATGTTAATAAAATAACAACAAGCAGTCCAGCATCATCTATCTCCCATCTCTCATCTAGATCCCAGCACCTGCAATCTACACCCCCAAAACCTTCATCATCAATGTCCTCACAAGTGATGGGAGTTAATCCTGCATCCAAGTTGCTAAGGCTAGATGACTCCTCCACTGGCCATGATTACTCCGAAGAATTATTGAGCGTTAGTCCCGTTGCTGCTGCTGATGGGGGTGGATCTTCAACTCAGAAGAATACTACTAGTAGTTTACAGCAATTGACTGTTAAACAATCATTTGCTAGAGGAAGAAAGTAAGAAAGCTGTCGCCCAGTCACAAAGTGGATCACAGACGCCATGGGGACTATGCTAGTATTAGATCTGCATCCAATATCCACTATTAATGAAGCTGGTTTTAAACAGTTACTTGAGGTCTTCTGTCCCTATTACCAAATTCCATCACGACACCATTTTACTAGAAAAGCTATTCCTCACCTCTACCAGAAAGTTCTTACAAATGTATTTATTGGGCTACAAAATGGCATTCTACCCACTGTACACTTAACCACAGATATGTGGACAAGCTGAACTGGGCGAACTAAAGATTATATGACTGTGACAGCCCACTGGGTTGGGGATTCGCCCTCACCAGCAGGAACAGCAGCAGTATATACCCAAGTACGTCACATTTTTCAGAAGTAGGCTACTCTGTGTATCAGCGGCTTCACTAAGAAGCATACAGCTGAAAATCTGTTACAAAAAGTTAGGGATGTCATTACAACAAGGCTAATCCTGCTTGGACTCTCCTGAGGATATGTGATTTCTGATAACACCACCAATATTGTTAGAGCATTACAGCGGGGGGAATTCCATCACATTTCCTGTTTTGCTCACACAATCAACTTGGTGTTACAGAACTTTTTAAAAAATGACAATGACATGCAGGAGATGCTGTCTGTGTCCCAAAAAATGTAGGGTCATTTTCAGGATTCTGCAACAGCGTGTAGGAGAATGCAGCAGCTGCAAGAAGGCTAGAATTTGAGGGGAATGTACTTTAGTTCAGTGAAGTAGTCACCTGTGAAGAGAATGCAAACACGGTTAGCTTGAGTCAAGTGATTGCCTTAATTATACTTTTTGAGAAGCAGCTAGAGTAATTGAAGGATAAAATGCAACTAAGCATATCCACTAACTATATTGTAATTGTAGATCTAGGACTTAATTTGCTTCGCCAGGATCCAAGAGCTATCAATATCTTGTAATGACGTCTCCTCCTTCAGTTTCTCTGCAACTCCTTTTCAGAAACAACTTAGCTTTCCCAAGACACCCAGTCGAGGTGCAGATGAGTCAGCACAACATTTTGACATTTGCTCTGCTCTAAAAGAATTGCCCAAAAGTTGTGACAGTTTTGCCATAAAATGAACTACAAGTTCCATGAGGAAGGCCATTATGGGCAATTACATCAAAGTACACAGACTTCAGTGATGGTGGATTCCAGCGGAGATTAATTTGTATTGTTTGACGAAGATGTACACAATGATGAGGGTGAATATGATGACAGTGTAGATTGCAGGTGCTGAAATATAGCTAAGAGAAGGGACCTACCTGATGCTGGTATGCCTGGTAATATTTTGAGTAGAATGGTATCTTGGCAATTTTATGTTTTTATACAATAAATTTTCACCTTTTTTAGAGAGGTTTTTTTCTTTAAAAAGGTACAAGGTTTTTACATTTTTCTATCCTTGACTTAAAACCACAATGCACTTAAACATAGGCTTTAGCACATGAGGTAGAGGGATTAGTATTATTATGACTGAGACTGGAGAGTGACAACAACAATGTAACCTCTCCTGTTTTTGAGTGAGCTATGTTACAGTAAGATGAAACTGCAGATTTATACCAAGCCAGCCAGCCCTATAATTTCTATTTCAGCAATGACTCTTAGCAATGGAGCACTCCTCTTTGTCTGTTACCTATATAACGCAGTAGAATTTTCTCTGCAATTTCAGAAGATAAGCCTGCTAGTCCTCATATTTGTATTTCAGCAATGACTCTTAGCAATGGAGCACTCCTCTTTGTCTGTTACCTATATAATGCAGTAGAATTTGCCTGCAATTTCAGAACAAAAGCCTGCAAGGACTAGTATTTGCATTTCGGCAATGAGAATTAGCAATGCAACTCTCCTTTTTGTGTTAACTATGTAACACACTTTTTGAGTCAGAATGACAAGGTCTTGCATCATCATGACTGACCTTATAAGAAGTTGCCTTACTGACAGTTGCAGATCTAGCACTCATAGAGAAAGGCGAAGGCCTGATTCTTTCTGTGCCACTGCGTGTGTAGAATGAGATGTTGGCAATTTTATTTTTTTCGACACTTAATTATGCCTTGATTGCAGGGGTTTTTTTCTTGACCAAGGTAAAAGGTATTTTTTTTACATTTTTGTTTGCCGGACTCAAAAACACTATGTACTTTTACATAGGCTTTACCAGATGATGTACAGGGATTACTATCATCATGACTGGTGGCAGCAGCTTCTTGGTGCTCCTGCTCTTCTGTGTACTGCTGTGAATTAATTTTGATAACACCATACACTTTTTGGTGCAAATTCAGAAAAAAACCCTGCAAAGACTAGTATATTTATATTTCAGCATTGACAAATTCAGCAATGGAGCTTTTGTCTTTGGGTGTATATAACAACCTACACTTATTGGTGCAAATTCAGAAAAAAAGCCTGCAAGGACTAGTATATTATATTTGTATTTCAGCGATGACAAATTCCACAATGGAGCTTTGTTGAACACTGCTACCACCCTCTTTTTTCACTTCTGTACATTTGCCAGCCCAACTGCATAACACTCTATCCTATCTCTTCTGTATCCCTCTCTCAAATGTTGCTAGATCACCAGGGAGGGCGGTATTTATATATTCCAAAACTCACAAGATCCCAGATTTGACGACGTCACAGTGATGTTTTGCCTTGTTTTGGAATCTGAAAAAGCGCGAAAGTACAGAGTTGAGCCGGCTCAGTGCTCAGATCCCCTAAGATCAGGTGGGCTCGGTTTTTAGGAAACCGAGCCCGTCCATCTTTAGCTATTGTATAATTTAATGTAATCTCTTCTTCTGTAATTTCTTCTGCAATTTGTACCTCTACTTTCTGTAAGATTGTTATTCCCTGTTCTTTATAATCTTGTCTAGCTATATACAAAGATTTATAGCAAAGCTGATTACAAAATGCTAGATTTGTGATAAATATGTTATCTTTATTTAACAGAGACACCCAGGTTTTGTTTCGTGAATCCTTTAGAAGAATTATTAATAACTCTCCAGATTTATTACCCCACCTATGGAATCTATTTCTTTGATAGTCTGATTAATGCTGAGAATTCTCCATGAACAGAGTGTCATACAGTTTAATTTATTATCTGTGTCATTTTGTCATTTTTATCTTCTTTATGCTGTGGCAGAGAAGTACTAAGCTCAGATACCTTGCAAGAAAATGCCTTATTTTTAGTATCTATATAAGAGAAAAGATGTCCTCGGAACACCGCTTTAGATGTCTCCCAAAAATGATTGATTGTGATTTTCAGTCTATTCAACGTTGCCATCAACAAAATTGTGCCAAGTAAATGATGAAGATGCTCACTAAAAGCTTTTGGATGTTTGAGATACCTTGGGAATTTCAATCTCTGACATAATATCCAGAGCCACCAAGAGGAATTTTAGGCCACGGTTCTGCAATTTCTTGGGGCCCCTTTCATAGCTCCCAAAGGGGCATGACCACACCTACCACTACATAGGACCACTTCATTGATCACAAAAATTAAACAAAAGTTAATGCATTATGCTTTTTGATAGAGAAAATAAATCAATAGTTGTTTCCTCAGAGATAGTGGTTTTATTCACATGGTCCGTATTTAAGTAAATAACGGGCAATCACAATATTTTCTTTAGCCTACACATCTTAATTGCTATTGTTTCAACACAGCAGAAAACTTCTACAGTTATACAAAAATCACATGTAAAATTCATTTACCTACATAGATGTTGGTCAATAGTTTTAAAAACAAAACCATTGAACTTAAAATCAAAAAAGTAAAAATTAAATTTATTATATATATAATGTTCTAACAAATGCATAGCCAGTCAGGTGAGTAATGGGTTCTTCCTAGTTTGATTAATAGAAGTTTGGAGTAGTGGGGCTGCAGAGAAAGGCATATTTTCAGTTCTAGAGCCAATGTCAAAATAAAACAGACTGTGTGACAAAGCGCACAATGGGCTGGTTATATATGTTCACAACTACGACAGTACAGTCCACAAGAGGAAGAGAGGAAAAGTCAGAATCTTTTAGAACAGATTTAGACGCTTTAGTGTCTATGAGACATGGAACCGGTTTCCCGATTTTGTGCAAATGCCAGAACACTTGTTTAATGCTCCACAGAGACTTCCAAGCTTTTCAAAATCAATGGTTTTTTTTGTAATCTCTTGCCAATCCCACTAGTACTCCCGAGTTTCCTTTCCATAGAGTAAATAGATATATCTTGCTGGTATGTATTAGATTACAAGTTTCTATTAGTACCTATCCCCATAGTTATTATCCAATTCAACTTTCTACACACTTTTGCGGAGTAGGGAGGCTGCTAGGAGGAAACAGGTCAACTGTTACTAACTCCCACCAAGAGTCAGTCACTCTAAATTCTTTGTACCTTATCTCTTAATCAGATACGTTGATGATGGGGAAGGGATTGACCTTCTGGTAACAATGGGGATCAGACTGGCATATTTCAAAATCTTGACTGGCTTTGTTTCTACCTCATTTATTACTACTTTCACAACTCGCATGGGTGGACAGAAGACTAGATTAGAGGAGATCACCTCAGAAATAGCAGTCAAATGATTTGGACACTCAGCAATCATCACTTAAATCACCACAAAGGTACAAATGTTATATTATTATTATTATTATTATTATTATTATTATTGTTGTTAATATTACTATTTATTTACTTATAAGGCACCAAAGGTACCATAGTGCTGATTAATCGTACAAATATATAGGACTAATACATTAAGTAAAATCACCAAAAAATTAGGCAGTTATGCATATGTAGCATAGATAAGTGTGAGTAACACTGTGGGCACTCACACAGGATGTAACAAAAGACATGACACAATATATGAGGGAGACAGAGAGTAGACAGACTTCATAAAATAGGTAGAGAGGACCCTGCCCATGAGATCTTCATTCTAGAGGATAGGAAGTGGTGGGCAAAGAAGAGGGGTTGATACACAAGATGGTCACAAGGTGGTAGTATAGGCGAGCATGAAGAGGTGAGTTTTGAAGGAGCATTTGAAAATGTTAGTTTGCAGGAGAGTCGGGTGAGGTAGGGTAGGGAGTTGCAAAGGGTAAATGTTAGGGTCACACACACATGGGTTACAATGTTCTCCATGTATAGTCTCACACCTGGTCACCATTTTGTTCCTTAACATCAATCGTTAACTCCTCAGTTCACTTCACAACTTTACCAGATATTATTTTGTAACATTATTTATTTCTCCGCTTGGGTTTGGTTTCTGGTTTTCCTCGACTGCAGCCATTCTGCATCATGCTTCATACACAAGGAGAAGATTAAGTTACTGATTGATCACAGGTTAAATCATTGACAGTTGAATTCCCCAGGAGAGCAAACATAAATATGAATAGAATGTGACAATGAGTAAGTGCTCTCCCACCTACCAATACTTTTTATAAACTTAAACAGAGATCTTTCTGCAAAATAAATAAATCAATATATGGTAATAAACACATTTTTATTTTATCCATTTTGTTTTATTGTATATTAAAACACTACACAATAAATCAAGTAAAATGTTCACAAACATGATTGAAGATGCAATGTCAGGCAACAGGATTGTTGACTTTGAGAATGTGCTAACAGAAACCCACCACAGTAGTCTGTGCAACAACTCAGGACTTTGTACACATGCGATGCATATATGTGGTTTGCCCAAAATGATACTATTTAAACCACCAGCAGATTGTGCACATATCCAGGGCCTATGTTTTGGAAAGCTAGCAAATATACTGTAACCGTCACATTTAAAAACCAAATTAAGCTTTCCAAGTTTGTTTTTTCATTTTATTTTCATGTGATGTGAACCACTTACATTTTATTCTACATATACCCAAAGAAAAATGGATTCTATGCTTAACAAAAGAAATGTATTATAGGGATTTTCAGCAGCTTTTAACAAGGATGAATGTTCTGAAATTTCACTTGTATGAATTATCCAATTATGTTTTCTTAAACTAATGATCCAGCCTGTCCTGGAAATGTAGAGATGTCTATAAAACATTTCTAAGGTAAATCCAGTTTATATCCTTTCATAATGAATTACCACTTAAATAATTGTCTACATGACAGTTACAGTCAATTAGACAAGTTATTAATTTTAGAACTCATCCCTAACCATAGCTGACACAGAATTGCTATTTTATATGTCAATGCTTTTGCAGAATACTTTTTTTAAATAAAAGTGTTTGATGAAGTGATCATAAAGGACTATAACAAAATAGATTATATGAGTGGTAGCACGTATGCTATTTCAGGTTCCTATGGATCAATGTTTACAGTGCTTGTACATTCTAGATTGAATGTAAAAGTTGTAAAGCAATCTGGCATCTAATAATGTTTCAGAATACAGAAAAAAAACGAATGGGTCTGTGGAAGTTGCTGGATTGAGATCAAGGATCTCCCTGGAAGCTTGAAAAAAAGGAAATGCAATTTAAATTTTATTCTTTTTATTTTATTAATGTGCTCTTTTCGAAGGTTTTAAGATGATGAATGTATGGTTCTAGAAATTTTAAAAATGAAACCAAATTACTTTAATGGACTAGTCAATCGGTTCCAAAACTGTGCTTCGTTGAACACTTGGTGCTCATCAGAGCATCTCCAAGTGCTCTGTGAAAAGATTGGAATGCAAAATAAACAAAAAGATCTCAAAATTGTGAATTTGTGTAGTCAATGACTGTGTATAGGTAGGTATTGCAGAGAAATTAATTTAACTCCTGCAGACAGGGTGCTGACCACCCCTTCCCTCTGCTCAGTACTTTCCTCCTACCCTCGGAATCCCAGCCTGATAATCTCCAGGAGCTTCTGCCCTCTTCTTAGTGAGTTAAAAGTGTGTATTTGTGTTTGTATGTGTGTGTGTGCGTGTGTGTATGTTAATGTGTGTGTGTGTGTGTATATGTATGTGTGTGTATATCTATGTTTTTATATGTGTCTGCATATCTGTGTGTATGTATATGTGTATGTGTGTGTGTGTTTATATGTGTTTATATTTATGTGTGTGCATGCATGTTTATGGTATATTTGCGTGCATATGTGTGTTTGTGTGTATATATGTGTGTGTACGTGTGTGTGTGTGTGTGTGTGTGTCTGCCCATTTTCTGAAAATTTGAGGAAATTAACATAGAAATAAATTATCCAAACTTCGAAATCCAAAGTGCGCCATGTTTATTTATGTTGCCGATGGTTGCCGATATCGGAATCACCGAAACGGCTGTAGGACTAAATTCTGCAGGTATAAACCATAACCGCTTACTACTACTAAGCAAGTCCATTGTCACTCAAAGAGTCCGGTTGTCAGCATTTACATTTTTTATTATTTACCCTTATTGTTATTATTTACCCAGCTGATATGAATATTATTTTTCAATTGTAGTGTGGAAGATGGAGCCATTGCCAGTGGTAAAATTACTGGAAAGGATGAAGGGTTTTCGGACGAATTAGCGACAGCGGGTATGCCAAAACCTCCTGTGTTGAACCAACTGCCTCTTAGTTCTTCGGAGACCAGCGCCACAGGGACAAGAACAGAAGGACAAAAGCTTGCTTGATCTTAATTTTCAGTATGACTACAGACCGTGAAAGCGGGGCTCATGATCTTTCTGACTTTTTGGGTTTTAAGCAGGTGGTGTCAGAAAACTTATCCAAGTACCACAATATCTACTTGGATATTTGGTTGTTTGAGACCAGTGATCACAAACCACAGTGTGTAATTTGCGGCAAAGATGTTTCCAGCAAAAATGCGCCGTCATTTGAGAGGATCCATCCAAAATGCAAGGGCAAACCAAATGATTGCTGTGAAAAAAATGCTGCATTCCCTAAAAGAAGTTTTGGACAAAAGCGTGAAAATAATTAATTTTATCAAATCATAACCTCTGAATTAAAGTCTATCCAAATGTTGTCTGATGACATGGGAAGTCTGTATACATAAGGTAGCTTTCTCGCAACAAAACATTGACTCAATTTTTTGAAATGAGAGCTGAAGTCAGAAGCTTCCTGATTGACAACAACTTTGCTTTAGGAGACAGGTTGTGTGATGAGCGTTGGCTCATGAAATTAGCGTGTTTAGCAGATATTTGTTAAAAAGTTATTAACTTAAGTCTCTCACTTCAAGGAAAAGCAGCAACTGTTTATGACGCCAGTGATAAAGTACAAGCATTTAAAAATGAAAACAAGTTTTTGGCTGAATCAACGAAGAATCAAAATCTAGACAGCTTCCCAATGGTAAAAGAATTTAGAGGAGACCTTGATTCGGACATACCTGGAGATATCGTAACTGAGATTCACGTTCCAATGCTAAGGTTCAACTATTATTTTCCAGAAGAATTCCACGAAAAAAATGAAAGTAATCCTTTGGTTTGCACACCCAAATTCTGCTGTGTCAGAAAAGCCAGCATGTCTAATTTCGCAGCAGTATGAGTACCTGACTGAATTGACATCAGATTCTGCGATAAAAGAGAATTTTGCAACTAAGAACTTGTCTACCAAATTTTGGCTTCAGCTAAAAGATGAATTTAAAGCTTTGACAAATAAAGTGAAAATCACCCTTCTTCCCTTTGTAACAACTTACTTATGTGAGTCAAGATTCTCTGCCTATGTGGCTACTAAAACAAAATACAGATCCCATCTCAATGCAGAATCAGATATTCGGTTGCAGTTGTCCGAAATTCAACCACATATAGGCACATTGGGCAATTCAAAACAGTCTCATCCCTCTCATTAGGAAATCTAAGTTCCCGTCTATGCTTTATCGTTCCTTTTTCAATGCCATGTGACATTTTTGTTTGGGTTTGCAATTGTAAAAATGGTTTTAAGTACCAGATCCATGTGGCTAACATATTGTGGCTTTACAGTATCTGCTTTCAATTTGTTTTCAAATGTGTTGCCTTATTTTATATCTTTTGTTGTTGATTTTCATTTATGTCTTTATGTAGTTAAGTAAGTTCCTAATTTGTCTGAAATTAGTGTAGAAAATTGCATTTCAAATAAAATAAAACTTGATGTTTAACATGCCCTTCCATCGTCAATACTGTTGTCATTCTGTTTCAGATCAATGTAGGTGCTAGGTGAAAATATGTTTAGTGCTCTGTGATGAAACTCTATACTGAAAAGTGATTAAATAAGCCTGGGAACCATTCTAGTCCATATACTACATAGAGGATCATGTGTTTTGCTTAGTATTAGATTTTAAGCTCTTGTGAAACCATGCTGTGTTTCCTGTTATAGTGTGACCAACCCAGCCCATGATAGCCTGGTTCATGTTACAGTTTTTGTAGGGTGGCCCCACGCTGCATTAGTGGTAAACAGCCCAGATTGTTGCTTGGTTAATTTTTGGGGGAGGGGAGCACACTGTTATTTTTATATACTTATTTTTTTTTTTTTTTTAATACTTCAATGAACTATGCTGATGATGATCAATAATTTGCACCAGGGTCCAAGCACTCACAAGAGAAAGGCATGAGTATCTGCAGGTGGGGCCTTCTCAGCATAGGCTACATCTCTAGGGTGTGAACCACAGTTTTGCATGCATGCCTTTACTGTGCTTCAATCGCATTTGCATGCCCCCATTGTTCCTCTTCAGACATAGGGTGCTGCAATTGCATTTTACGTGAATCTCTGAGTTCCAATACAACACTCTTTCAGAAAAGCTCTTCTTTCGGGTCCCAGTGATCAACCACTAGCCGATCATTTGGCAAGAATAAAATATCCATTACCTACTTTATGATATATATTGATAGATCATGTCCCGATACCAACCAGAGGAGGGGATCGTGTGAACCTGCTATTGCAGTGGAAGGCACAGTGGATTTTTAAGCTTCAGACTGAAGGACTGAATAAACAGATTTCCCTTGCATACTTTACATGACAGAATGTTTTCATTTATTTGCTTACATTTTGACTTTTCAAAATATTGAAATCAACATTGGACTTATATTTTGGGGCTCTTTTCTAAAAACATGCTCTATTTTATAATATTGGTGGTATTATTAATGATTTCTGAAAACTAATATTTTTCTTATAATAGGTTGATCTAGATATTTGCAGCATGTTAGATTTAAACATGTTATATAAGTTAATAGAATTAAAAACATGTAAATTTAAAATCATTTAAAGTGCAGATCTGTTAGCAACTTCACATTAGTCAGAGACTTCTATAAAATGCCTTTGGAGAATAACCAATTATATGCCCTTTTTGAAGTTACAGGAAATGACAAAAAAGGCTTGGTGAGACTTGGATTTCACATCTTGCATTGGTCTTATTTCTCTACTCCACATAGAAGCTTGGATTGGACTAAAAAAATTGACTGCCGGGAACTACTGATGTGAAGCCGCTAACTGATTTCCGCTAAGCCAATTGTGGTAGTGAGATACTGCTATTTCCATCACAACAAATGATTGTAAATGTATGTGCCTTTAATCCTATATCTGGTATTGAATAATAAAAAAAAACACTGCGCTATCCTATGCCCCCTCTGCTTTTTGTATATTTTCAGCTTGGCCCCATAGGAGGAGGGGTAAAAGATGGGGCAGTGAAGATGTATGTACTCTGTCATCTGCAGCCTGTTTGGCTACAAAAGCCATGTGGTTATACTCCTGAATGTAGGAGAGTAGTGTGGCTAAAATACTTGTTGTGAATATTATATTAAGTATCTGAGGGTTTTTTTTTTTATAATATGTGGCATATTTAGTCTGTGAAGAAAGAATTCATGCCAGGAGATATAATATATATAGGTAGGTGATAAAAGTTAGTTATTTTTATCAGATACTTGTTGCTTGTTGATTTGCAATTTTACTAAAAGTTTTCTTGTGTAGTGATTTAAACCTTTGGCATAGACTTAAAGCACAAGGGAGTGAGCTGCGCTATCACTATGGACTGTTGACAAGACCCTGCAACTTTTCAAAATCTGGGAATCCGCAATAGGGATATAGTAGGGTAAGAGATGAATCCGTTCCCAGAAGTTGCCTTTGAAGTCCTATTGTGCCGCACAATAGGATTTGTATGCTCCCCATTCATCAACAGAGCTATAATCACTTGCCAAATCACATGTGCAGATTACTTTTTACTGTGTATTGGTTTTAATCATTCTGTTATTATACTCTTTTTATCTATATATAGCATTTTAAACCTTTACACACCCACATTCTCAACCCAGTATTCCATTATTGGTTTTTAATTTTGATCACTATTGAACACAGGCTTTTTCTTTTGTTTCATAATTCATTTTACTTAATTTCATTTGATTTTATTTATTCTAATGTGTTTTTTCCATTTTATTTCATTTCCAATTTATGTTATTTATTGGTACCACATCTTTGCGCTCTTTTTGGATATTTCTTATTGATATATTGTATTTTAATGCTTATTTTCTGTCTTTTTCCTTTATATATGTGTTTCATTGAAATTTTATTCATAAGCATAATAGGTGTAATTGATTATCATAAATATATGGATACACTTTGTGAATGGAGACTTAAATGCAGTGCATCAATTCCCAGAACTGGCTTTTCGGCAATGCGCTGCTCATCACTTTTAACTAGAGGCAGTGGTTGATATTAAAGTACATTTTAGGAATGGATCACTTCACAGGGGTTAAATGATTCTTGTCTATTCTTGTTATTTGCAGGGATAAGTTAATTATTTGCTTTCCGTCCATTGTTATTTATATTTTCTTAAAAGTGGTTCTATATGTTTTTTTGGAGTGACAGTTTTAGGTCCCAGTAATATCACTGCTGTACCATATGATTATGGTATATTTTTATTTATATGGGTTAAATGCGATGGAAATCTACTGAGTAGCCATTTAATAATGATCCAATCCAGTTAAGCCTATGGATACCTGTGAAATGATACAGAGCATTATTCTTAGTATATATAAAGATATTTCTTAACTCTCTGTATGTATTTATTACCCAGTATTGTTTTATTATTGTTTTTTCCAGGCAGCATATTTAACTGCAAGATAATTCGAGAAGGAAGGGACATAATCTGAAATTAGAGAATGGGAGACTGAAAAGTAACAAGAGGAAACATTTCTTTACATGAAACAAATGTGGTGGGGGCAAATACAGTTTAAATTCTGTGTTTCATGTTATGTCTGTATATGCTATACTCCTGATTGCAATAATAAATCATTAAATATTTTATTGTTTTATCATTTAATAAGACAAGTGTTGAGTTTTGCATAATACTTGTCTCATATTTCTAAGGGATGCCATTTGATTATGAAATAGTGAAGGAACGAGTTCTGTTTCCCTGAATGATTTCTTTTAACTTGAAAAAAATGATATAGTTTTGAAGTAGGAAATGAGATGCATGAACTTTTGCTACAGCAGTTTCTAGGCAGCATAGAGTAGGTGAAGCATGACATATACCAACACAAAACCTAAGCTATTTTAAATGTTTATGTATATATATATATATATATATATATATATATGTGTTGACCCGTGCATGATACTCATGCATTCTAGTCAAATCAAGCTACTTAAGGTCTTAAAAAGGTTCTTGTCATGCATTTGGACCTAGCCCAGGCCTCCTCAGGGGAACAGCGTTAGTTCCCGATGCAAGCAGCCTTTTTAATGTGTGTTCATGAGGTAAAATTACCTCACGAAAATGAGTTTGACCCCTCAACTCGTAAATTTAGCCTTTACTACCCCTCCCACGGGGGGAAGGGGGGATGATGGAAGTTAACTGACTTGACTATTCTAATTTTTTTGTCAAATAATGTCAGTATACCAAATTTCAGGTCAATTGGATGAGCCCTTTCTGAGAAAATAGTTTTTCCACACACACACACTAACGCACGCCTCTATACATGTGTGTTCATGAGGTAAAATTACCTCACGAAAATGAGTTTGAGCCCTACCAAATTTCAGCCCTTTTTGAATTTTTTTTCCCACACACACTAAGAATTTGGTAGGTCAGTGTATAACTCTGCCCAGCAGGTGGCGCTGCAACTTGTTTTTTTTTCCACACACAGACGCCACTAAGCATTTATATATTAGAGATATATATATATATATATATATATATATATATATTATTATTATTATTATTATAGGTTAAAATCAGTGGTCGAAGTGGGGGTGAAATTCCACTTAAATTTTTCAACCGCCACTTCTAAATTTCCACTTCAACAAGGGGGGGGGGACTGAAGGATGAACATACAGTGCCTCCGGGAGGGAAGACAGGAGAAAGAGAGGATGGGAGGGGTCTGGGGTGTAGGGTGATTGGATGGAGGTGCAAAAATGGGGTTGAGAGGGGGAGCTGGAAGGCGCAACTGTGGGACGCCAGGGAAAGGGGGGAGGGGAGGTGGAGGGAGGACAGATGATATAGATATGTGTTGTACATGTAAAATATTAATGAAATTAACTATCACTATATATGATGTGGTTGGGGGAGGAGGAGGGGGTCTGGTTATCTATGTATAAATTATAGTAGGGGGTTCTATATGTTGTTGTTTTTTAAAATTGTATTTTCATTTATTTATTTATTTATATATTTAATTTTTATTTTATTTTATTTTATTTTTTCCTTTTATTTTTTCATTCTCTTTTATTTTTGTTATGTAATGCATTTATTAATTTTTCTATCTTAAAACTTGCCATTTGCCAAATAATAAAATGTAATGGCAATAATACCCTGCAGCAGGGGGGGCATGTGAGGACGCAAGGTGGCGGAGACGGTGGGAACATTATACACCCACCCATTGATGGCTCAAAGCGGCAATTCGGCACTGGCCGGAGGAGAGAGAGAGAAATCCTCCCTCTTCCCCAAAGTTGGCCAGCTGCACTCTACTCACTCCGGAGCCCCGGACTGCCGCTCATGCGCAGTATCTGGGACTCCCGTCGCATCGTCCCCTCGGGGACGATGCAGACAGCTGGAAATAACAAAGAACAGCTGGAAATAACAATGCAGGGAAGGGGGATAATAAATGACTGGGGAGACAGGGAAAATATAAAGAACAGTAGGGAAGAGAGGAAACAAATAAACAAATAACAGAGAGACAGTAAAAAACACCATGGTAAAAACAGTACAATGTCGATACTAAGCCTGTCCGATGTTGTCCTCTTGATTTCCAGCAGCGGGAGAAAGATTCAGCATGCTTTGTCTAGGAGTATATCTACTCCAGGAAGTCAACACCCATCAAATCCCATTTGCTGGAAACTGGAGAGGAATTAACCCCTATGGTGTAAGTTTCATTTGTTAGCCCTAACTTCTGTGTAAGGATGTTTAGCTTATGGCTGCACTTGTCATGAACTTTTGATATAGCAGTTTCTAGGAAGCATAGAGTAAGTGAAGCTTGACATATGCCAACACAAAACCTAAGCTATTATAAATGTTTATATATATATATATATATATATATATATATATACATTATTATTATTATTATTATAGGTAAAAATCAGTGGTCGAAGTGGAGGTGAAATTCCATCTACTTACATTCCACTTAAATTTTTCAACCGCCACTTCTAAATTTCCACTTCAACAACTGCTTAAAATCATAGTGCATGTGCTGTTAGAATGCATGTTATGTGACAATAGCCTTAGTTTGAAATCTGAGCTTTTCAAGATAAAACCATCAGATTTAATAAACTATAAAATAATGCACATACAAAAAAATCAGAAACAGTAAAGCTTTTCTGGAATGTTTAATCATTATCCAATAATGACTCTCACACATGGATGGTAGTAGATCTTCTCCAAACTTATCCTTAGATGAGTCCCTATAAATTTTATCACATGGTGGACTTTTGACCTTATAACAAATTGTATTTATTATTTTATATATGTATATCTTGTAAAGTTCATTATCTTTTCAAAAAATCTGAGTATTTTACTACACTATATTATTATCATTATTATTATTATCATTTGTTAGGCATCACAAGATTTCTGCGGCGCGGTACACTGTACAAACAGTAGACTATACAGGGTGAAACAGTACAGAACAATAAACAAAAAATGCCAATACTTCAGAAACTAAGGCTAATGCAGTAAAGATGGAGCAGAAGATCAGGTATGGAGACAGGAGGGAAAAGGACCTTTCAGAAATTTATGGACTCTGATATGAATTTTAACATTTTTATCATGTGATATGCAGTTTTCTAACTTTTGGACAGTAGTAGTATATTGCTAACAGTAAGGCCTATTATGTGTATATTATTTACTAATAGAAACTTGATAATACACTACAGTAACTTTGTTTCTTGTTATATATTGCTTTGGATGGGGACTCTGGTTATTTTTGGGTGAAACAGTTTAGTAGTAAATAAGAATGAATCAGTTGCACGCCGATTTATCATGATAAAAAATCCCTATCTGGTGATTTACCAGAGATAGGGCTTCTCCTTATCTATCAAAGCATCAGGGTATAACACACCGGAGAATAGATTTGCCGGAGTTCTCTGGCAAAAGCTGGCAATGCCTAATTAACAAGGTCAAAACACAATACCCAAAAAGGATATGACCGGGCGCTGACCCCTAGTACATTAGGTCTCAAACGTAAAAGAGAGAAAGGTGTATATATAAACTAAAATCTTCACAAATACATATACATATATTGTAACCACCACTTATGGACTTGGGAGAAGGTCAGTGCTGCTCCTTATGGGAAGTTGCTGTGTGTCAACTTCTAAAAGATTACATTAAACAAGTAAATAAAGAGATCTCCGAGGAAACCACAAAACTACTGTGGAGAAATGCGTCAGTGGCTCATGCAAATTATTAATAAGAGACCCAAGAGTGTCCTGTCTAGTCGGATTGACTTTATGAGAGTTTTTGATCTTATATTGGACTCAAGCATTGGTTCTATAAAACCTTTTGGATCGAGTTTCAAGGAGAGTAAGATCACCAAGGTGAGAGGGATTTTTTGCACAAGAACTAAAGACTTGTACTGCAGCTGTGGTAGGCGGTATCAGAAGTCGCCAGCACGGACTGCAAGAGTCATTCTTCCGATTTTGAGTGTATATCTCTCAAGCTGTCTATATACCTAAAGCACCTATCTGGTGTTTTGAAAGGTCCTTGGATTATATTTATATGTTACCATCTTAACAATTCAGGATAAACATATGAGACATCAATTATTGGAAGACTTTCCCTATATGTGCACTATCGGTGAAATGAGATTAGAACAACCAAATGAAATTGGGTCTGATTACTAATTTGAGAAGTCCGGGAAAGATTTTTTAATTGAAATTTTATATTGTATGAATTTGGTGAACTGTGTTTTTTATATATTTCCTTGGAACTTGTGTTTAAAATAAACTGTGTTATATACATCTCTATGGTGGTATATTTACCTTAGAGAAGGTCTTATGCATTTATTTTCTCTTTTTTTACCTAATTAAAAAAGATAATCATACAAGTACATCTCAGGATGGCGATAACAGAAGAGATTGAATGAAAAATGCTGTATTATTTAAAAAAAATCATTGTTTCAACTGAAATGTATTTTTTTTATTTACTTTTGTTCCATCTATTTTTAACTAACTTTTTATTCATTTATTTTTTCCACTAAGTGGAACTCAAAGTCTAAGTCTGGACTGCCACTTCTACTACGCATGTATGAACCCGCTAGGAAGATTGTTCCTGCTGTATTTTAATGTTAGTAAAAACTTTTCTTGGGCTTACCACCTGGTTGAGTATAAGTGGATTTGGGTGTAAGCACTCATGAGATGAGAGATGAGCAGTTCGGATTATGTGAAATACGACAAGATCCAATGTTGGGGATCCAAGTCGTGACTCTCCAACCAAACTTCGATCTCAAAACGAGGCAAAATGTGATTTCCGGGAAAAATCTTTATATATTGTATATTTAGTCCTCCCTTATTATCTCAAGTCCAATTTTAGAACATACAGTGTGTAGGAAGGAGGTTAGTTGCAGTGCTCTGCTCAGAAAATAGTGTTCAGGGTAAACCAGGGACATAGGAAAGCAAATGAATCCTGTCATTATTGTAAATCAGTTCTGTAAAGAATAGTCAGCTACAATAGTTTGCTGATCAATTGCTTTTAACTTCAATCTTAAATTCACTTTACACAAACTAGTGGCTACTGTTTGTTGCTAATGCATTGCATTGCATATATATATTAATACTAGAGAGTATATACAGACTGAGTTAGAAAGATATAATTCTGAACTTTTGCTTTTACTGTCTGACTATCAGAAGCAGAATCTAAAAATAAAAACAGATTTCTTTCTTTTAAAATTGAAAGTTTTTCTAGTGAAATTAATCTTGTGTGGGGCAGAGACAAAACAAATAATTTTGAAAAACATGGGTGTTTGCCTGTGAGATTCAGCAGCAGTTGCACACCCCCAAAAAGGCTTTATATTATTATATTCTAATATTTTCTATTTTTTAATACTTATAAATTTTGGTAGGGCCATTCAGTGAAATCTAGATTTATAAAAAGCTGTTTCATAGGGTCAGCACATAGCTGCACACCCCTAAAAAAGGCTATATATTATGGTATTCTAATCTTTTCTATTTGTTTTAATACTTGTCCATTTTGGAAGGGTCATTCAGTGAAATCTATATTTAATAAAGGGTGTTTGTGAGGGTCAGCATGCAGCTGCACATGCCAAAAATGCTATATATTGTAATCTTTTCTATATTTCTATTTTTCAATACTTGTCCATTGTGAAAGGGTCATTCAGTCAAATCTATATTTAAAAAGAGGGTTTGTGAGGGCAGAATGCAACTGCACACCCTCAAAAAATGCTATATATTCAAATCTTTTCTATTTTTCAATACTTATCGATTTCGGAAGGGTCAGTCATTGACATCCATAATAAAAAAGGGTGTTTGCATGTGAGGGTCGGCAGCAACTACACACCACAAAAAAGTAAAGAGGGCGTTCTTGTCTTTGACTTTGAGAAGCACAATCCCCCCAATAAGATATACAAGTTGTTTGTTAGAAATATATTGTGGAGCAGTGTCATAAGAATTGTAAGATAACATTCCTTCCTTTCCCTGTCTCATTGCGCATTCCCCTGGTGTGGTGGCAGGCATCTATCGGTAGCTCAATTCTGTAGCATTTCTCCTCTTGGCAACCATGGATCACTGTACAGATCAGAAGCAGCCCAGTACCAGTACTGTCAGTAGTACTACTGTTACGACATCTGCTAATAATTAAGGTAATGCGGGAAGAAAGTTGAAAAAAGTGTCCTCAAAAACCAAACATTACTTATCAAATTCAGTCTCAAAGAAAACATCAGCTCTTGATGTAAGAAGGAGGATTAAGAGGACATTTTCTGATGAATGTAGTGATTTTTCAAAGAAAAGGAAAATAGTTAACATTTCATATATGTGGCACAGTCTTCATAACTCATCAGTGAGGTTTAACGAAGGTCTAAATAATGTCATCCTTATATAATCGTGCAATTGTGCAGTTGATGACAGTATTATTCATATAGTATAACAGCTACATTTTCAACTTAACCAATAACATATTGTACAGTCATGGCCAAAAGTTTAGAGAATGACACAAATATTATTTTTCACAAATTCTTTAATTACTTTAATATTGGGGTTGGTTGGAGCGAAATAGGTCTATTTATTAAATGTGTATATTATTATAATCCAATAAAAGATATATCTGGCGCTGATCACCACATCGTGACCACTTCAAAATGGTATGATGGAATATGTATATATATACAATGTATAACAATTAAGTCCCGTATCCACAGTACATGAAAATCACTTGACTCTTATAAGAGTGGCAGCCTCGATAGCCTGACGCCAGATGGTTAATCCGGACGGAATGGATTACTGCAACAGAAAAACAAGCAGGGCGCCTTTCAGTGGTATATCAAATATGCAACGTGGGATAGAGCAATAACATGCGTACCGTGAGGTAAACAGCAATGGGTCCTTTAGGAAACAGTGGAGTAGACTTTGCTGTACTTGTAGTCCTCCAGAACTCCACCGATCAGTACAAAAATGCAGAAAGAGCAAACATAGTATAACTCTGTAGTATTTTTGGTGAGGGCAATATCACCAATAACCCCACAATCCTATGGGGTGTGTGGGATTGGTATCCCAAGATTACCAATTAGATGACACCCATATAAGTGCAACAGAGAAAAACATATAAGTCTGCGTACCAGATATCATGAAGTATCCCACTTCTGGAGAATATTAAAACATGTGCAACACCAATGACTTCACAGTCACAACCTCATCCAGATGGCAAAAATGCTCAAGATTGAAAAAAAAGATATTTTGATATGCATATAAATTTTTTTATAAAATATAATAAAAGCACTCACATGAGGTACTGGACAACACACTGGATACAGCTCAACGCGTTTCGTCTTGCACAACTCAAGACTTCATCAGGAGCATGAGATATACATATACACCAAATTGAAGCTATTTATAACATAGCCACGCTAATTAGCACATGCGCGGTGACCGCCACTCATCGCGCATGCGCGGACAATAGAAATAGCTTTATTATTACAGATATAAAAGACAAACAAGCAAACTCGGAAGTGATCCACTGAATGCATAAATGGTCAAATAGATAGATAAATACAATGTGAAAGGTCCCCCAAGGTTGTATATAGACCTTTTTTAGTATTATGTAAACTTACGTTATCTAACATTGCTTGTAGCGGACCCATGCTGAATTGATACATACACAGCATGAGCCCATCAGCGCGCATGCGCCAAAACCGAAATAACTTTATCAATATAGTTAATATATGCGCAGCGTGATCCCGTCAACGCGCATGCGCCGAAACACAGAGCAACTCTTATTAATATGGATACCAATAACAGCTGAAACATAGAACAAAAACACACATGTAACCCTAATGAATAGAGTATAATTCCAGGTCATCACTAGACCACAAATACTTGGATCCTACCTATTATGATATATGTCCATTGAATCTATATAAAAAATATATCTGAGAAGTTAATTAGCTATGCCCTGCATCTAGGCACCTAGTTGTCTAGACTATGTAAACAGATGTATAATGTGAATTATTAAATAATACTATTGCCTTACTGTATAGCATGATAACGCTCACAACATTTTTACACATAATCCACACTATATTCTGCTGTACTACCAAGATGTCACTGAAACTATAATGGACCACAATAGTTAAGTGGAGTCTGAGCAAAAAATGTATGTGAATAAGATATATGCCGTTATCTAAAACAATTTGGAAAAGTTGTCGTTACCATAGTATTAATATTAAGGAGGGAGTAGATGAATAATAAACATAAAATCTGTAATAAAGTATAATACAGAAAATAATAGAAGCCAGTTTCTGAGTAACTACAAAAAAGGAGCTATTTCGTAGTTCTCATTAAGACCTGCTGGAGTTAGCGTACCCAATTCAAAAATCCAGAACATTTCGCGGCATGAGAGTTTTTGTTGAAGATCACCTCCCTGACAGACAATGAAACCTTCTCCAGTGCCAAGAATCTAAGGCAACTCGGGTCTCCATTGTGTGCCTGGGAAAAGTGCCTGGAAACAGAGTGACTCTCCATTCTGTGTTTAATATTGCGGACATGTTCCTGAATACGGACTTTTAATAGGCGTTTCGTTTTTCCTATATATCTCAGCTGACATGAACATTCCAGCATGTAAATAACAGAGGAAGTTAAACAATCCATACGTTGTTTGATGACATATTTCCTACTGTTATTAAAATTCATAAAATGAGTTTTCACTGGATAGAGATATTTACAAATGTTGTAATGATTGCATCTGAAAGATCCTACATTATCTGGAAGAAAAGTGGCCTGTTTTTTCTGCAACCCCGACGTATTGGATAGTAAACTCGGGGCCAATATTTCCTTCAAATTTCTGTTCTTTCTAAAAACTATCAATGGTTTCTCCGGAAGGATTCTAGATAGAATTGGGTCTCTCTTTAGAATACCCCAATGCTTATTGAGTGTTGTTCTAATGATGTTCTCATTTTTATTAAACTCTGTTATAAAAGGAACCATTTCATTTTCTGTATTTCTTATAGTGTATTTGAGTGTTTCAGAACGATCTCGTTCTTTGATTTTAACGGCGGCTCCCTCAATAAGTTCACTGGGATATCCTCTCTCCCTAAATCTGTTGGAATATATTGGGAGTTGTTCTTCAAAATCCTTGTTATTACTACAGTTACACTTTAGTCTATTGAATTGTGAAAAAGGTATATTATTTTTCCACTTTTTCTGGTGGCAGCTTTTATAGCGGAGATAGCTGTTTGTATCCACTTTTTTAATAAAATTCTTTGACACAATTCTAGTGTTTTCTGATGTAAGAATTAAATCTAAGTATTCGACTTGTGTATTACTAATATTACAAGTAAACTTCAGGTTGTACTCATTATTCTCAAGATATTTCATGAATTCTCCAAATTCTTCCAAATTGCCACTCCAGATAATTAAAATATCATCAATGTAGCGCTTATATAGCTTGATCTTATCCAGGTAAGCGTTACACTGGTATATATACTTGTTTTCCCAACTCCCCATATGGAGATTGGCAAAACTCGACGCAAATGTCGTGCCCATGGCCGTGCCACATGTTTGTAAATAGAAGGACTCAAGAAAACTAAAATAATTATGGGACAAAATGAAATACATAAGATCACAGATAAAATCTTTATGTTTGATTGAGATAGACGAATCTTTGTCTAGGAATTCCCTACACGAACTGATGCCCTTCTCATGCTGGATTGATGTATATAGAGACTGGACATCAATTGTAGCCCACAAATAGTTACTTTCCCATTTAAAATCTTGTAGTATCTGGAGGACATTATTCGTATCCCTTAAATATGATTCTAAAGTAATTACATATTTATTCAAAAATACGTCCACATACTTCGATGCATTTGAAGTCAAAGAATTGATGCCAGATATTATGGGGCGACCTGGTGGTTTTATTAGGTCCTTGTGGACTTTCGGAAGGTAGTAAAAAATAGGAATCATGGGATTGGATGTAAACAAAAATTGGAATTCCTCCTTTTTTATGATGTTATCATAGAATCCTCTACACAATATTGCCCGTAATGAATCTATATATTCTTGGGTGGGGTCACTCATTAGTGATATATAGGATGAAGGGTCACCTAATAATCTATGTGCTTCTACTACATAGTCAGATCGATTTAAAATTACTGTCCCTCCCCCCTTATCTGCCGATTTTATAACTAGATTTTCATTAGTTTGTAGATCTTTCAAGGCTTGTTTCTCCAATTTTGTAAGATTATCATTCTGAGATTAACATTCTCAGAGTAACAAAGATCCTGAGTAACTAGGTCTTGGAAAATGTGTAAGTGACTACTTTTCGGTTCTAACAGATAGAATTTAGATGGTAATTTTAAGCCTGATTTAGAGGGTGATTCATAATTCTTTAAAAAGGCTGTATCATGTTTAGAAAAATATCTCTTCAGCGTTAGTTTACGAACATATTTTTGTACATCAATAAACATTTGGAATTTATTGAGATATTTTGTAGGGGCAAATGATAGCCCCTTATTGAGTACACTCATCTCTGATTTACTTAGTTCATGATTGGAAAGATTAAAGATCCCATTGTTGGAATTTACAGAAATCTCCTTCGGTGACTTCTGGGTATATTATTAATTTAAATTCAGGGCTGGTTGGAGGGAAATAGATCTATTTATCAAATGGGAGTATTATTATTTTAATGTTGAGGCTGTAGGGAGGCCTAATTATTAGATGTAGGTGCTATTTTGATTTAAGGCCAGGGGTGGTTGGAGTTTTCTAAATTTCATTCCATTTTCTTTTCCAAATAGGGCCACCAACATTCCAAGATCCATACAAGAAGCAAGCAGTCTAAAGAAAGCAGCAGCCACTGGTGGGACAAGTGACAAGAACAGGTGAGAGAGACCAGGACAGTCTGCCAATTATCCAGAATCTTGTGGGGCAGCCCTGAATTTTGGCGTCTGTCTCGCTTAGTGAGGATTTGGTCCGACAACAAGGACAGATGGGAGGTATGTCCTGCTTCACACTGTACTGCTCGTGACGGCAGAGCTGCATGTACTTAACAGTAGTGCACACAGTTTTGCCTGTGTATTTGTCTAAAATGTATCTAAAATAACCCACTGTCTTAAGTGCCCCAGATGCCCCAGAGCCTTATTCCAGCTCTGGTGATAATTTAGTGGTTCTTGCATTGATTCCATTAACTGCCTTCTACCATTGCACTGACAATATCATTAATCCTTCCTCCTTTGCTATATCACCAGCAAGACCTTGGAATAGCCCTCCCCTTCACTTATGCCATTGTCTGCCATCCCTCCCTGTGCTATTATTAATTCAAACCACCACCAATCACTGGGCACATTTAGGGCTCATACACAATTGTTAAAAAAAGAAGTGTTTTCTTGGAGATGCTTGAAGCAACACTTTGTGGTGATGGCACTGGATAGCCATTTATTATAAGGTTTTTCTTTAATGCACTTTTTAAAACACACAGTACACATGATTATATATTAAAGAGAGAAGTTTTGGCTGGTAGCTTGCTTCTCATGACATCAGGGGAAGATGCAACAGTGCGGGGAGGTGCTCATATGCTGCTCTATGTTTTGCAATAGTTAAACTTATTAAATAAAGTCAGATATGTTTCTATGAAGGGAATATTGGAAGGTTGTGTTAGTAGGCAACTAAACAAGTTTGAGCACAGAGGCATAAACCTGTCGCAGATAATGTAAAAGGATTCATGTATTTTTATAACACAGGACTAGCACCTTTTTCCCTGCATTGCTTTAGAAATGAGCTACTGTGTCTTAAGTCATCATATCTAGGTTTTCCTGAATGTTACTACAACCAAATTCTAGTAGTTATAAACCCCGCCTTCTTTTGTGTTGCCCCACCTACAGTTCATTTGGTCCCGCCCACATGAGGCCACTTCAAGAATTTTTTCCAGGGCCACTTTAAGTTCCCAATCCGCCCCTGCTTATGCCCAACTACAACTTAGAGATGCCCCTTGACAGTTTTAGTCTACTTATCAAGTAGTTAACGGCTACTTGAAAAGTTTTTAAAACCAGGCTAATAGAGGTCTTCACCTATAGCAGATGCCTTTCCCTTAGAACTGAATTTGTTCAGAGGTACTCAGATGCCCAAAGGAATTAACTCTAGGGTAGTAAAAGCTTATCAGAATAACCGTAGAGAAGGATGGAGGATTTCCGAAATACAGAGAGCAGATACCAAAGATGGTGCAATGGTCGTGGGTCCGTAGCAAGTTGGATAACCAGATAGCAGGCCAGAAGTCAGGGCAGGTAGCAAACAAGGGTAATCCAGTAAATAGGCAAAGGTTTATGATGCTGTCTCTATCTCTCCCACATGGTGCAATATCAGAACATCAATTAAATGGGAATAATGTGCTTTTAATGGAGCAGCAATAATAAGCATGTTTTACATGCTCCATATGACATTTATGTGTTCCTGTATGCAAGTGTATATAACATGTATTCTTATCACGTGTGAAAATACTTATTCTCATTAAAGTATCATTTTTTCCTGATGCGACATGTGTCCATCTATTTGATTTCATATTATAATATTTAATTATTTTTAAAATACACTGGTATAATAGTCATATATTTATGGTTATGGGTTGTACATAGTAATATTTAATATCAATATTAATAGTGTTCTTAAAGTAATGGCTGAGTAGGAATCAATTTATATAGATGTGTATTGGTATGTCACCTTACATAATTGTACACCTGCATCCACCCAGTCTGTACCAGAAGAACAAAGATGTGTATTGCACATGTCACCTTGCATAATTGTACACTTACGTCCACACTGTGTCTGTCCCAAAGCACATAGATATGTATTGAACATGTTAATTGGTTTTGCCTTTATTTGAGGTATATATTTCGTGCAAGTTCATTCAATAAACCAGAAAGTTGTTTTTTCAATAGCATTTATTTTTAAATAGTATCCACTAAAAATGGATGTAGAAAAAAAAGAAATAGCAGAAAGTCTTAATCCACTAACATATTTAACGTTTAATCTGACTACTGCATTCTAACATTACTTTTTAATATATTTGTAACAATTCCTGGTTATTTTTCTCCAGTTTGTAAAACTTTTTCTTGTTAGCCCTCAGTTATTTAAGATATTTGTTCAGTTTTTCCATCTTCTTGACCAAACCTTTTCCATCACTGGCAGTACTATATGAATGAATTAAAAATATGACAATATGGGGCATATTCAATTGTCAGCAAGATTTTTTTATCCCCGCGGCGTTAAAAAAAAAAAAATTCCCGCGTAGGTTGTTGCCGGCAATAGCGACCGTTTGGAGTTAGCACAGCGGGAAAACTCGTGCAATTCAATTGCAAAAGAGGTAACGCTAAAATTGTGTTTGCGAGACTTTAGGGGAGTGAAGGGGAGTTTTAACATGGTCATGTATGAGACAAAAAAAAAGTTTTGCATACATTTCCATACATTAGATTGCATTACACATTGATAATATCTACATTACAGTACTTAATGTAGCATATTTTTAAATTTAACTATTTTTTTTTACCATACAATCATCTATACTATGTCAAAACACATTACTACATTCATATTTGTACCAAAAACATACACAAATATAACAATTAGTGATTTTTTTTATTTTTTTTTATTTCATTATTTTTTTACAAGAAAATCAACTTACACAAGTTAGCCATTAGTGATAAACATAAGTTTAACTTTTTTTTCCACATTTTTACATGATTTCAATTACTTTTCAGAGGTTTTTCATTTTTAACACACCCCAAGGAGCTGTGAGATAAAACAGCATATTTGCCTGTTTTACCCGACGCGTTAAAAAAACAATTGAATAGATCTTAATGCGGCTGCCTCTCGCACACCCTATACTTTCAATAGATCTTCTACTGGAGCGCGAGAGGATCGTTTCTTGAAAAAAAACGTAGCGTTAAGAATGGAATTGAATTGCGGGTAAAGTTAACCCACTGGAAAATGATGGAAAACAGTGTTAAAATGACTTAACACACTCTAAAAAAATAACTCACTGACAATTGAATACCCCCTTTATGTGTTTTATTTTATTTTTAGCAAATAATTTGCCATGGCATCTGACAGAGGTGTGAAGCTCATGAAGGGTTTCATTGAGGCCTACAGATCCCATACCTGCTTATGGAAAACAAAATCCAAACTGTACTCATAAGAGGAGTGAGGCTTGGAAGACGTTGTGAAAGTGTGCCTTCCACATTATCTCGGAGCTAATGTAGTGTGGCCTTCCTATTTAATTTTGCCATGTGACTGGCATTTCTCACCTGGGGGTAAATTTATCAAGCTGCGGGTATGAAAAAGTGAAGATGTTGCCTATAGCAAACAATCAGATTCTAGCTGTCATTTTGTAGAATGTACTAAATAAATGATAACTAGAATCTGATTGTTTTCTATAGGCAACATCTCCACTTTTTCACAACTGCAGCTTGATCAATTTACCCCCTGGAATGGCTCCCAAGGTGCAACCCTGCAACCTCCGCAACTTCTACAGTGCTCTCCATATTTCTAAGCACACAGCACACACTGGGGCTTTTAGGCCTAAGATTGTTGTGTAGGACACAACAACACCTTGTCTACTTTGTCTAGGTGCAGATTTACAGCAGAATGAAAAATTTTAAATTTGTTGCTCAATATACCAAAAGCATTTTTCTCAACTCGCCTCACTCTTGATAATCTATAATTAAATGTCTTCCTTTCTGTTCACAGATCTCTCTGCAGATAAAGTTTTAATACATTGGTGTGTAGTGCAGACGCTTCATCAGCTACAAAAACAAAATTTAGTCCATATTTCTATTCACTTTGTGTTGGCAAAATTAAGTTCATTATTTTCAAGTTTGGCATGGAAAGTAATCTGCTCCAATGCCCCGCAATCTGACTCCTTTCTACTTTTTCCAATCTCCAGAAATAGGAATTCACAGTTGGCATTCACTATCAGAATCAGAATAATTCTGAAAAATCCTTTTATAGTTGTAGTAATAGGATCCACTTTTTGAGTGTGGCGTAATTCTCACATGTTTGCCATCTATGGCACCACCGCAATTTGGAAAATTCCCAAGACTTTCAAAATCTTCAGCAATAACTTGCTATTGCTTGACAGGAAACTGTAAGAGAATGATTGTTGAAATGTTAATTTGTTATATGCATGTATTGTTATACTAACTAGTATACATTCTGTTTTAATTACACAGCCTGCTGTCTTATCTGAAGACTGATTCTGTGAAGTGGCAGAGCAAGATGGCCCAACACCGCATGTCAGCTAGTTGCCAGTAGACAGCCAGGAGATCACAATCTACCAACACAACCACAAGGGAATCAAAGTGACAAGAGGAGAAAATAAAGGGTCAGTGATCAGGAGCAAATGTGATGCGCTCACACAAAAGATTTTTTTCACCTACTAGGAGCAACTCTTGCAAAGAAAATGAGAAATGCAAGTAGAGAAATGCGAACAGAGGTGGAAAATTTGGTGTATGACATCATTTGTAGGTCAATGAGGGGGATCTCTCACAAGACACTGTAGTAACACAATCCCACCACACACAGGAGCAATGACATTTCAGGCCAGCCCAATCATATAGATTTCAGCCAGTACCACTCCACATGCAACATCTCTTCCCTTCTGTTACCCCACCAGCCTACAGGCCCTTTTTACCTATGGGTAGCACAAGTATGCTACACTATACAGGGAGTCCATCACCATTGGAAAACATTGAACATTTGCATTATGAACAGCTGTGAACACTGTGTATTTTTTATTATGACATAGTTTTATATGGTTTATGTGTTCCCTATTTAATTTAAAATATTTGTTTTGCCCATCTCTGGTTTGCACACCAGAAAATGGCCTCATACCTCTCTACACCCAAAGCAATATTTGCCTTCAATCCTCATATTGGTTCACTTTTCCATCTTTCCCATCTTCAACCCTTCACTGCACATCTCTAATGGGCAGAAATGCGTTCCATATAGGTCAAAACCAGTTCTTATTCATATCTATGTTTTTTGTACTGTATATTTTGTTTGTGTGTGTGATTTTTAATAGATTAATTAATGTTTTTTTATTAAATATTAAACATTTTTTTAAAAAAATACTTTTTCTTTTATCGAACTTCATATAATGTCCTTGCAGAACTTGTACAATACAGTCACTAGTCTCAGGCATGTTCAAACCCAGAGCTTGATGTGAAACTGCTGTGCTGTATTTGAGATCAGCCAAGTGGCCTTTCTGTGGACAAAAATCTCAGGGTAGCACCCAGTCTGCTCTGCGGATAAGAGTCTCCTTAAAGGGGTATCCTCCTTCTGAATGAGGGGGGTAACAAGTTGGAGCAGTTCCTGGAATGTGGGTTCATTCATCCTCAGGAAATTCTTGAAGTCATCAAGGTTGTTGTCCCGTATCTCCTGTAGCAGGGGCATATGGGAAAAAGTGTCTCTCATCTGGAACAACTCTTTGCTCCAACAGGTCCAATTCTTTCTCCTTCTTTCCCTCTGGGTCTCTGCTTGCAGTGTTCTTGAAATAGAGACAAGACCAGGAGCTTGCTGTTGTTCAACTGTGGCCATTATTTTAAAATAAACTGTAGTAACTATGCAGTTGCGAATAAACGTACACTACTGTATACACAGAGGTGTGCTAAAAGATGAATGCCAATGGCAAGGAAGATAGTCAGTAAGTGGGTCGTAATGTATTTATTTGTTGCTACAGTTAGGAGAAGGGAAAATGAGCTGTTTCAGTGGGTAGAGGGTTGTATGTGCTACTAGGAAGTTAGATAATACAATGTTATTTTGGTGTGTTGTTTATTTATTATAGGTTTTCTTTTTAATTATGTGCATGAGTTAGGGATCTATGTCCTTTATTCTGAGACCACAGGGGTGGCAAATTTTCCACTCCAGGGTCCAAATATTGTTAAGAACCTCAGCTTCCAAAGTATAGAAAGGATTGGGTTGAGTCCCAGCACTTTCAGTTTGGGTCTGGTAGCCTTTGAGAGGGGGCATGTTGTATTTTACTCCTATAGAAACACCAGCCAGGTGCTGACCAGCCCAGAGCTGATTTAATTTGGAGCAAGGGGATTCCATACTCATGATCTCTTTGTTATAGTGGATACCAGTCAGGCTGTCTAACTATGGTGTTATTTGAGGATTATTATCTATTTACTAACTATTCATTTAGGGGTTTGTTTTTTTTACATAGGACACCGTGTGTGGAAAGTGTTTAGTCTCATGTCCTTTCGCATATCATTAAACAGGACAAAACAAAACTTATCCCATGGTGCCTGGCATGCGACAAATAGATCATACTTAATGTGTGGTAACAACCTAAATAGGTCTGTATAACTCACTAATAAATCCAGTTAGGTGAAACATTAAATTCAGTAATCTTAAGCAATGATAAATCAATAAAATGATAACTTGGTTAAAATTAATGTTGATTCTGCACTTATAGTCTATATTCAATAATCTGATTTCAAATGTACAAAGTGTAGTCCAAAAAAATGTTTCCATACATGCATGCACAAAACAGTACTCACATACGCAATGGTGATAGTCTCTGGAGGTTTCTCCAGTCCTGTTCCTAGCTGTATCAGTGCACTGCCGGCTAGTGACCGCTCGATAGACTCCTTCTGACTTCCTGTATGTTGGAACGCAATCCTACATTCCAAAAGCCAAACTTCCGTTTTTTTGGCTTCAAAGTGTGGAGCACATGCTGTCACTTGCGTTCTTGCCTTCTTTTCAACGCCTTTCCAACCACAATGGGGGCTTCCTCCGGATAGAAGGCAGGTGGAAAGTGCATCTAGACTGGGCGGTATTTATGCAAGTGAGGAACAACCCCAAAACACGCCCTCATATAGTACTATTGGTCCACAGACACAGGTGTACTTCCTCAGCCTGTAAATACGATGGATCTAAAAAATATTGCACAAAATTTCAAATAAACTTAATTACAAATAAAAATTGTTTGAATAACTAGTGGAATGAAATTATTAATAGAAATAGCTAGGGTGACTCATGACATGAAATAGATGATGTCTCATAATTTGGGTCACAAAAGTTAATTACTAAACTCCTAGATCTATCTCAAACAATACATAGCACAGAAGTGTTGTGATTGGATAAGGGATTGGTCTATGTTATATTGAATATATACTCATTTCAAAAGTGGAAAATGTAGGGAGGCCACTGGAAGGGGGAATCAAAAAAAGGGGAGAAAAGGGGCCTAAGTCTCCAAAAAGGAGCTTACATCAAAGTCAATGTTGAGACCTCTAGGGGTGAAAGTGTCGAGATTGAAAATCCATTTTGCTTCTTCTTGTGAGATGGATGCAGTAAAATCCCCTCTTCTCCATGGTTTTGCCAATTTCTTTATTCCAACAAACCGTAGTAAGGTTGAAGCATGGTTATGCATTTTTGAAAGATGAGCAGATACACTGTGTGCTGCTCTATTAAAGGGGACTTGTTTCACCTAACTGCATTTATTTGTGAGTTATACAGACCTATTTAGGTTGTTACCACACATAAGTTTAATCTATTTGTCACACGCAAGGCACCATAGGATAAGTTTTGTTTTTGTCCTACTTTGTGTATATTGGGGAAATTTCTGTAATTCGCCCCCCACAGCCCCACACACCATATATATTTTAGAGCAGCACTGTTTTCTTCAACTTCATTTGCTTTTTATATCATTGTTTAATTAAAAAATAATAACATAAAAACCAGGCAGCATGCCCCCTCCACAAATTCTCAAAGAGCCCCAGTGCTAGACAGCTTAGATTGGTTTCCACTAAAACAGGAAGAAGTAGTGCTAGAGAGAAAACCAGCCCCTGGCTGATGAGTGCAGGGCTGGCAACTTTATGGGGAGTTGGGTCACAAAAAAACAGCACACTCCAAATTCAAGAGGGTACCTGACCTGTGCTGAAAAAATTATTAGATTAGGAACTGTGCAAAATTGCGTATGGTTTTTATTTAACATCTTGCCGCACAAAATTTGTATATTATTGTAGTAACATGATTGTAATATTTTCTTTCTGTATCTCCCTCTCTAATACTCTCTATTACTTCTTGTGTTGCGTATAGAAGTATCTGTGACTGTTGTCAGTGCTTTAAAAGTTTTTATATTCCTTATGCTTCCAATTTATTCTTAACATTCTTCTGTTTTCATTGTACTTCTTTTCTCAGTGCTTTTTTTTCTCTTCTTTCTTCATAGCCATATTAGCGTCCTCAACTTTGTGAGTCAATGACCAGTTTTGTTTTCTATTTGTCTAGAGGAGTGTTTCCCAAATCCAGTCTTCAAGTGCCCCCAACAGTGAAGGTTGTCCAGCTGACAAGGGAAATAATTATACCAGCTGTTGATCAGCTGTTGCATCTAACTCAACATATTAATTGAAATAGTCCACTTTAGCATACATTTTTGGGGCATAAATTACTCTGAAGATGCGGTCAACTCAGTGTTGGAGAGATAGCCCCCACCCAGCAGTATAATAGTACAGGGTGATTCAAAAGTCGCAGTACACCCTTTTATTTCAAAAACTCTACAGGAAATTGGGAAACCTGAATACTCCAGTAAGGTATGGGTGACGTGGTCTATCTTTTACGGTATGTACCAAACATGGGCGCCATCTTGAAATCGGCCAATTGGCCCAAATCCTGTAGAGTTTTTGAAATAAAAGGGTGTACTGCGACTTTTGAATCATCCTGTATATAATATTTCTATAATATATTTTTAAAACATTACTTATCACAGACTGTCCAACACTATTTTCGCTAATATCATTTCATTTCAGCTGGATACCATCATGGCTAATGAAAAGCACCAGTTTGTTTTAAGTCAGGAATAATGTTTTATTTTCCTGCACCTTCAATTAATTATCTAATTATACTACACTTGTATTATACTTTATTACTTTCGTACATTTTTTTAGTGTCAAGAGATTTACAGGCATATTTTTTACCCACCACATTTTAACCACGATTGATTTCAATTCTTATCACAAATAATAGGATTAAAATATGGTGATTATTTAGCAAAATTCTTCAATAGGAACAGCAATCATGAAAAACTGCTGTTCCTGTGAAAACCTGTCTCCTATGTCCTCTATAGTCACTATCACCAGGTGGTATGCTTCACTGTACAAATTATACATAGAAGGAGATGCAGCTATTGTATGACTCATGTACAGTCCAGTAACAGACCACACTGTGTACTTAAGAAAATATTATTTTTGAAGATTCCCCTTTGGCTAACTTGTTTTCAGATCATGTGCTTTTATGCATAACTTTTCTAATTGCCTGTGAAAATATATTCAGAAATCTCAACATTTAAATTAAATGAATGACATGATATGGAGATGCTACAAATGAATGGGATGATTGTCAATCTCAAAGAAAACATCAGCATTTGATATAAGGGATAAGGAACAAATTACTTGTAAATGTGGTGATTTGTCTAAAAAAAATGATAATGGCTTTCATTTCATGCACCACGCACAGTGGCAAGAAAAGTCTCAGACCATGGCCACTTTTTGCTAGGAGTGGTCCTACTCTTTCTGTTACACTTGCTAGAATGCCCATTGCAAAAGTGATTGCCAAATGAGTGTAGGTCTGTCTCCTCCAAAACAGCCACATCAGTGCATGAAAAGAACACCGAGGCTGAAGAACAAATTTGGCATTCACATAAGAGAGTTTAAGCATGTCTATGAGTGCAGTGGGTGTGTCTGACGTATCAGATTCTGACACTGTAATTATAGAGCAGCATATTTCAAAATTTCTCAATCATTTGGAAATGTGAGGATGAGCAGTAAGGATGATGATTTAGACATAGAAATTGAGGATGCTATGTTGGAGCTAATATGCAACGGGATAAATGTGTTGTACATGAGCAAGATTATAAGGAGAATAAAGATGATTGTATCCAAGTAAGGCATCCACCAGTGGTACCACCTCTTTCCCATGAAAATGCATTGCAAATACCAAACAAAATCCACCTTTTGTGTGTGAAAATATTTTTGTCCCAACCCAGCCAACATTTGTCAAGGCATCTCTAGCCTTTGTGATGCTACAATATGTAGAGGTAGGTATGTTGACCATCAAGGCACCTCCTCCCTGTTACGCCATTTGAAGTTCATTCAAGTAGTTTTTCAGAAGGTAGAAAATCATGTATAGCAACAAGCAGTCCAGCATCACCTAGAAGCAGAATGCATAGATACCACATGTCATTTTCACCATTAACAACTTCACTGTCAACCTGCTCATTATCAGTATGTACGCCAGCATCCTATTTTTAAATGCAAACTGACTCCCCTAATGCAATGCATGATTCCCAAGAGACATCTTTGCATGCTACGGCTGCTGCTGGGGTTGAAACCTCAATACATTAGGGCACCATGACGAGTAAGCATAGTTTTAAACAACAATTGTCTGTGAAGCAAGCATTTGCAAGAGGAACCAAATATGACAGCCAGTGTCCTGTTGCACAGCAAATCACTAAAGCCATAACAGCTATGTTAGTATTGGAGGTGCATCCAATTTCCACCATCAATACATCATGTTTTAGCAGATTAGTTAAGGTCATATGTCTATGCTACCAAATTGCTTCTCAATTTTCATTTCTCCCAAACAGTAATTCCTCAGCTGTACCAGAAGGTTAAACAAAAAAATCAGTCAGCCCATAGAAAATACCATTTAAATGATTATCCACTTAACTATGGATGGTACTGGTCAAACAAAAGACTACAAGACCGTGACAGCCCACTGGGTAGGTATATTGCCTTCAGCAGCAGTGCCTGTAGCATAATCATCCTCCTCATCATTTCATCATAGTATTGCTAGCACACAATGCCAGGTCATTCATAGGAAAGCTACTCTCTGTGTTGCTAGCTTCACCATGAAACATATCGGTGTCAATCTATTGGAAAAACTTAGGAATGTCTTAGTAAAATGGTACGCCCTGCTAATACTCTCCTCAGAACTCCCTATTGCTAATAAGAAGCGAGCATTGTGTGTACATTATGACTGCATGACTTTCAACATGTGCTATGCTTTGCATACACAACAAACTTAGTGGTTCAGAATTTCTAACAAAAATGAGAGGTCAGTGCAGTAGATGACGTCTGTAGCCTGCAACATTTCTGGGTAATTTCGGCATTCAGCAACCACATGTAGAACATGCAAAAAAAATCATCTGCTATCCCACTAACTGATAGGTAGTAATGAGGTGGAATTCCACACTTTATTTGCTTCAGCGAATGGAGGAACAGCAGCAAGCCATCAAGACCTACACATCAAGCCATAGAATAGGCAGAGTGAAGACATGTTACCTTTCTCCAGAAATGGTTGACAGCTCAAGTCGCACATGATACATCCCTTGCTTCAGCTTTTCCTAAAAATGCTACTGCAAGAAAAAAATTGTACTTTTTCTAAGTCACATTGATGATGAGTCAACACAGTACACCAATTTCAAAGATTATTATGACATCTGACCAGGCTTAAAATAAATACCCAAATATTTGAACTGCCTCGTCTATATCTGATACACCTTGTATTAGTAGAATGGTGGAGGGTTACTTTAATGATAATGTACAAATTAGCATCTTATATAGACTATTTGATTTCTGAGAGAAAAATATGAAATTTGGAGCCCCTGTATAAACTAGCTATGGTGTACTTAAGCTGCCCACCCTCCAGTGTGTACTCAGAAAGAGTGTTTAGGACATCATAGTAGTACTTCCCAAAAAAGTTTAAACATTGGTGTTTATCAAAATGAACTACAAATTTTATGAGGAATTCTGCTGTTGCCACACATTAAAAACAGAATCTATGATGCTGGATTCCTGTTGGGATGAACTAGTATTGTGTGATGATGATATTAACATCAGTGAGGAGGATGCAGATGAAGGTGATGACATTGTGAACATTGAGGAAGATGACCACTGTTAGCCTAATGTCCGTTAGCAAATTGTTAAAATCCCTATCTATTCTACAGTTCAACAAGCAACAATAAAATATTCTCTTTTGTGGGGTCCAAATGAATTAAGCATGTCAGCCACAAAAGTTGCATTTCCTGCCACTAATGGGCTTGGTTTGTTAAACTATGTTAAACATATGGGTGGGTGGGAGGGCCCAAGGACAAGTCCATCTTTCACTATTTTACATTATGGCCTTTGCCCATCTTTTTGTCTAAAATGTGTATTAATTCAGCTCCAATCCCATCCAATGAGCTTTTATTGCTCTCTCTCTACAACGTGTCACACATGCTAATGTTGAAAGTATCATTTCCATGGTCTTTCTCCCAACACTTCACTTCTGGGTGCAGGATACCAAGGTCTATCTTCTTTTCTAAAATGTCTTTTGATGCTGTTGCTATCTGTTTACTAAGCCTTTATTACTGTCTCTCTACAATGTGTCACACATGCTGTCTAATGTTTAAAATATTTTGTCCGCGGCCTTGCTCCCATCACTTTACTTCTGTGCGCAGGCCACCTACGTCTATCGTCTTGTCTAACAGTGATTTGGGGCTTATTAATTTAATGTGAGACTAATGGATTTAAAATGGAACTGAATTTAGGGACAAGGAGCACTATTATTAATTGTGAATACCAATTATTTAATATTGGGGCAATTTGGGGGAAATAGATTTAATTATTAAATGGCAAATATTAATTATGTAATATTGGGGCTGTTTGAGGGTAATTTGAGTATTTATTACGTGTTTATTAACTGTGAATACCATTAATTTAATGTCAGGGCATGGTGGGGGGAACCAGGTCTAGGACTAGGTCTATTAATTCTGAATGCTATTTATTTAATGTTGGGGCTAATTGGGGAGAAATTGGTGTATTTAATAAATGTGAATGCTATTTATTTAATGTCGGGGCTGTAACGATACTGGTGGTATTACCCGAAGCCCAATAGCCGAGTAGATATCCAGAGAGTAGTCAGACGTTAGCCGGGTCGGTACACAAGCGGTAGTCAGACGTTTGCCGGGTCAGCACACAAGCGGGTAGTCAGACGTTTTGCCGGGTCAGTACACAAGCGGGTAGTCAGACGTTAGTCGGGTCGGTACACAAGCAGGTAGTCACAGATGCAAGGTAGAGTAGCAGGTAGCAGGAGCTGAGCAAGCAGAATACTCAAGCATATGTCTGAACCAGGAAGTGCCATTTATAGGCCCAAACAGGAAACAGGATCCAAGATGGTTTCTCTTTGGTTCCAAACTGGCCATCTTGGATAAGGGCAAATCTAAGGACAAGTTTGCAAATACAGAGACCTCTAGTGGTCGGAGGTGCAAATGTCAAGGTAATTCCTTACAGTATTCCCCCTTTCAATAACGTCCTCTGGACGGTGTTTTGCAGGGTTTCTCCGGGTATCTTTGATGAAATTCACGCAGTAATGAAGGTGCATGGACATTCTCTTCTGGTTCCCATGAATTGTCTTCTGGTCCATATCCCTGCCATTGTATCAAATACTGATAGAATGGCATCTACACTCCCTTGGGAGCGCAGAATTTCCATCTCTGTTTTATATCTATCAAATACTGAAGTCTACTTCTAAATATTTGAGAATCTAGTATTTTCTCTACCAGAAACTCTTCATGTTCATCAATTTGAACTGGATCTGGAGGAGGCAAGGTACGACCAGGAAATGGATTTGAAACTACTGGCTTCAGTAAGGAAACATGAAAGACAGGATGAACCTTCATAGATCATAGATGGAGTTCAAGTCGAAAGGCAGATGAACTGACTTGGGCCAAAATTTAAAAAAGGACCTATATATTTCGGTCCTAATTTAGGAGTAGGTACACTTACTTTTAGGTTTCTTGTAGAAAGCCAAACATCGTCACCAACATTTAAAACTGGTGCAGTTTATGATGTCTGTCTGCAATTCTCTTATAACTGTCCTGTGCATGTTGCAATGTCTCTCTTAGTACTTATTCTATAGTGACTCTAGTCTGGATGTAACAGTAGGTATGGAAGAATCATGTGGAAAATTGGGGAGTAGGCTTGGATGATACCCCAAATTGGCATAAAAAGGACTTTGTCTTGTGGATGAGTGTTGTGAGTTGTTGTATGAAAACTCTGCCATTGGCAGAAAATTAGTCCAGTCATCCTGCAGATGGCAAGTGTAGCACCGTATGTATTGTTCTAAAGTCTGATTGGTGCGTTCTGTCTGTCCATTGGATTGAGGATGGAAAGCAGTTGATAATTTGATATTAATATTAAGAGCACTACAAAACTGCTTCCAAAAACGGGAAGTAAATTGTACTCCTCGGTCAGAGACTGCACCATCAGGGACTCCATGTAAAAGAAACACTTCCTTGATTAGTAATTCTACTGTTTCTTTTGCAGAAGTAAGTCAACGATAGGGCACAAAATGAGCCATTTTTGTGAGTCGATCTACAACCACCAGAATTGTAGTCATACCCTTGGATGAAGGTAAATCCACAATAAAATCCATGGAAATTGAACCCCATGGACAAGAAGGAACTGGCAAAGGCTGTAAGAGTCCAAGTGGAGCAGTGCGGGGAGTCTTAAACCGGGCACAAGTACTGCAGGATGATACAAATCTTTTGATATCCTCCTTGTATTTCGGCCACCAGAAGTAACGGGATAATAATTCATGCGTCTTTCAAACACCTTTATGGCCTGCCAGTCTAGAGTCATGGACAAATTGCAGTACTCTTAATCGTGCTGCTGCTGGTACATACAAGCGATGTCCATACTTCCAAATGTTATCTCGATAGGTCAAGTGTAAATCTGTAGGGGGTTCTAAAAGGATCGGATCAGTTCTATAACCCTATTTGATGTCAGACAACAGCTCACCAGTGCCAATAGCTCCCAGGAAATTTGACTTAGAGAGGATTGTCTTTTCCGGATCAAGCTGTGGTGAGTCTTCCATGTATGCTCTGGATAGATCAGCTTTCCCATTTCGGGATCCAGGTCTATAAGAGATAACAAAATCAAAACGATTTAGGAATAAACTCCATCTGGCTTGTCGCAGAGAAAGTCTTTTGGCAGACCAAACAAACTCTAGATTCTGGTGGTCAGTAAGCACAGTAATTTGGTGTGCAGCACCCTCAAGCAAATGTCTCCATTCAGTAAATGCAGCCACAATGGCTAATAGTTCTTTATTTCCCACATCATAATTTCTTTCTGAAGCAGTCATTTGACGAGAGAAAAAAGCGCATGGATGTAATAACATCTTCTCTCCTATTCTCTGTGATATTATTGCCCCTACTGCTGAATGTGAAGTATCTGCCTCAAGGATGAAAGGAAGTTCTGGGTTGGGATATATTAATATGGGATCTGTAGTAAACTTTGTCTTAAGCAGAGAAAAAGCCCCTTCAGTTTCTGGAGACCAATGGAAAGACGATCCCTTCTTGGTTAGTTGAGTAATTGGCGTCACAATCTTGGAAAAGTCTTTAATGAAACGTCTATAGAAGTTGGCAAACCCTACAAACCTTTGTACCTCTTTTACGTTTCTTGGAGCTGGCCAATCTACTATAGCCTGGATCTTGCTAGGGTCCAATCTCAAACCTTGAGGTGAGATGATATAGCCCAAGAACTGAATCTGTGTTTGGTGGAATTCACACTTCTACAACTTAATGTACAAACAGTGTCTGCGAAGACATTCCAGTATGGTTCGAACCTGTTGTTGATGCTCCTCTTGGGAATTTGAGAAAATTAGTATGTCATCGAGATAAATGACAACAAATTGGTTAATTAAATCTTTAAAAACATCATTCATGAAATGTTGGAATGTAGCAGGAGCATTGCACAGTCCAAAGGGAATCATCAGAAGTTCAAAATGTCCATATTTACATCGAACGGCAGTCTTCCATTCATCGCCAGGTCGTATGCGAACTAAATTGTATGCCCCTCGTAGATCTAATTTTGTAAAAATTCTTGCTGAGCGAAGCCTCTCCAGTAATTCTAAATAAGTGGGAGTGGATAGTGGTTCTTGATTGTCACTTTATTCAACGCTCTATAGTCAATACATGGTCGTAATGAACCATCCTTCTTTTTCACAAAGAAAATAGGTGCACCTGCTGGAGACATAGAAGGACGACTAAAACCTTTTTACAAACTTTCATCCACATAATTCTTGAGGACCTTTAATTCTGGCTTGGCTAATGGATAAATACGTCCAAAGGGTATAGCAGCCCCAGGTAACAAATCCTCAGGACAATCATAGGGTCTGTGAGGTGGTAATTTGTCAGCATTCCTCTTACTACAGACATCAGAAAAGTCCTTATATTGTGGAGGTAGCTGGTCCAAAACATGAGGAGGGGAATTATATAACTTGCTCACCTCTTCAACAGAGGATTCAAGTGTTAGTCTCCAGAGCATATGTTTCTTGTGAAAAAGAAATAGTTTTTGATTCCCAGTTAATGGATGGATTATTTGCAGCCAACCAAGGAATTCCCAGAATAATAGGAAACTGGGGAGAAGAGATCAGTAAGAATGGCAGAGTCTCCTGATGGTTTGGCTCAATTACGAGGTCCAGGGGTTCGGTTTCGTGAGTAACTGGACCAAAGTTCAAAGGAGAACCATCCACAGTTTCCATTAACACTGGTATCTGTTTCTCTCTAAATTCAATCTTATTTCTCTTAGCAAACATAATGTCCATAAAATTGCCGTTCGCACCAGAGTCCACCATTGCTGTATTGGAAATGCAGTGTGCACCGATCTGGAATCGAATTGGAATTGAGAAATTTGAGTTATTATTTCCCTTATTCTTTTCAGTTGATGCTAAAGAGGAGAGACAAGGAATAATTGCATTCACATGCTGAGGAATGTCGGAAATCACAGACTCCTGGTCTGAAAAGTCTGCATCTGCTAAGCTAGCCACTGTCTTCTGAGGTCTTCTAGGACAATTTGAGATACAATGTCCTGGTTTGCCACAATAAAGGCACAAGTTCTCTTGACGTCGTTGCTCCCTTCTCTCATTGGAACCACGTTTGTGAAGTGTGTCTACTTGCATGGGTTCAGACTCAAATTCTTTAGTGGATTTTACCTCAGAATCCCCATAATAGTTTCAAGTTGTGGGTTCTCGATAACTATGGTATGTCCAGGTTAAGGCTTTCCTTTCTTGTCGTCTCTCAATCAGACGAGCATCAATTCGAATGCAAGGGATAATGAAAGGCTCAAGTTCAGTTGGTGCCTCTGCTCAGGCTAATTCATCTTTAATGGTCTCAGAAAGTCCCCTACGGTAAACAGACAACTGTGCCTCAGAATTCCAAGTAGTATCAAGGACCCATCTCCGAAAGTCTGCAGTATATTCCACAACTGAGCATCTCCCCTGACGTAATTTCAATAATATTTTTTCAGCAGTATCTTTCCGGTTTGGATCATCAAAGGTTTGTTTCATTACTTTGAGGAAGTCATCAAATTTCTCCAATATTGGACTAGAAGTTTCAATATAAGTAGAAGCCCATGCAAGGGCAGTGTCCTTAAGTAGCAAAAGCATACACCGCACCTTTGACTTTTCAGACTGGAAATGGGACTCATACAGTTGGAAATGCAGCTGGCATTGATTGATAAATCCGCGGAACTTTTGAGGGTCCCCTCCAAACCGGGCTGGTGGGAGAGGGAGAGCAGCAGGGGATGGTGAAGTTACAGGCACTTGTGGTGACCCCTTCTCCAACTCTGAGATACGTTCCTCATGTTGAGACAGTCTAATTCGAAATTCCTGGAAACCCCTATGTGCGTCACAGGTCTTTTGTGAGATAACTTGAAACTCTTGCTTAACCTGTGACTCGAGAGTCACAAAACTGTCCTTCAGGCATTTCAGCTCCGCCTGGCATTCAATTAGCATGGTGGTTAAACTTGCCACGCGCCGCTTAATAGGTATATCTTCAGCGGGATCCATTTCAAGGCTTGAGTCTCCTGTAATGATACTGGTGGTATTACCTGAAGCCCAATAGCCGAGTAGATAACCAGAGAGTAGTCAAACGTTAGCCGGGTCGGTACACAAGCGAGTAGTCAGACGTTTGCCGGGTCGGTACACAAGCGGGTAGTCAGACGTTAGCCGGGTCAGTACAGAAGCAGGTAGTCACAGATGCAAGGTAGAGTAGCAGGTAGCAGGAGCTGAGCAAGCAGAATACTCAAGCATATGTCTGAACCAGGAAGTGTCATTTATAGGCCCAAACAGGAAACAGGATCCAAGATGGTTTCTCTTTGATTCCAAACTGGCCATCTTGGATAAGGACAAATCTAAGGGCAAGTTTGCAAATACAGAGACCTCTAGTGGTCGGAGGTGCAAATGTCAAGGTAATTCCTTACAGGGGCTGGTATGGAGGAAAGAGGTCTATTTATTAAATGTGGATCCAACTCACCCTTAATAAGCAGTATAGTTTGAAGCAGGACATTCATCTCAACTATACTTGCAGTTGAAACATAGCCTTGAATGAGTGGTACAGTCACATAACATTTGGACTGCAGCAACAGAATCAGGACAAAATCGGTTACAACTGCCTGTGTATTTGAAGGGGATGGAAAGAGATGGAGAGCAGCCTAGCACTGTCTCAAATTATAGCCACGCCCCTTGCATATATTTGAGTGGTGGAATGGAAACTTCCCTCTAGAAATCCAGTGTTTGCCTCTGCTACTATAACTTTAGGACCACCCACTTCATTCATATAAACGTTCACAATGCTGATCACTTTAGTTACACTTTTGTTTTAAATCAACCATGAGATGGACATTCAGGACTGTCTTTATTAAATGGGCATTGTTCAGCAGTATCTTTCCGGTTCGGATCATCAAAGGTTTGTTTCATTACTTTGAGGAAGTCATCAAATTTCTCCAATATTGGACTAGAAGTTTCAATATAAGGAGAAGCCCATGCAAGGGCAGTGTCCTTAAGTAGCAAAAGCATACACCGCACCTTTGACTTTTCAGACTGGAAATGGGACTCATACAGTTGGAAATGCAGCTGGCATTGATTGATAAATCCGCGGAACTTTTGAGGGTCCCCTCCAAACCGGGCTGGTGGGAGAGGGAGAGCAGCAGGGGATGGTGAAGTTACAGGCACTTGTGGTGACCCCTTCTCCAACTCTGAGATACGTTCCTCATGTTGAGACAGTCTAATTCGAAATTCCTGGAAACCCCTATGTGCGTCACGGGTCTTTTGTGAGATAACTTGAAACTCTTGCTTAACCTGCGACTCGAGAGTCACAAAACTGTCCTTCAGGAATTTCAGCTCCGCCTGGCATTCAATTAGCATGGTGGTTAAACTTGCCACGCGCCGCTTAATAGGTATATCTTCAGCAGGATCCATTTTAAGGCTTGAGTCTCCTGTAATGATACTGGTGGTATTACCTGAAGCCCAATAGCCGAGTAGATAACCAGAGAGTAGTCAAACGTTAGCCGGGTCGGTACACAAGCGGGTAGTCTGACGTTTGCCGGGTCGGTACACAAGCGGGTAGTCAGACGTTAGCCGGGTCGGTACAGAAGCAGGTAGTCACAGATGCAAAGTAGAGTAGCAAGTAGCAGGAGCTGAGCAAGCAGAATACTCAAGCATATGTCTGAACCAGGAAGTGTCATTTATAGGCCCAAACAGGAAACAGGATCCAAGATGGTTTCTCTTTGATTCCAAACTGGCCATCTTGGATAAGGACAAATCTAAGGGCAAGTTTGCAAATACAGAGACCTCTAGTGGTCGGAGGTGCAAATGTCAAGGTAATTCCTTACAGGGGCTGGTATGGAGGAAAGAGGTCTATTTATTAAATGTGGATCCAACTCACCCTTAATAAGCAGTATAGTTTGAAGCAGGACATTCATCTCAACTATACTTGCAGTTGAAACATAGCCTTGAATGAGTGGTACAGTCACATAACATTTGGACTGCAGCAACAGAATCAGGACAAAATCGGTTACAACTGCCTCTGTATTTGAAGGGGATGGAAAGAGATGGAGAGCAGCCTAGCACTGTCTCAAATTATAGCCACGCCCCTTGCATATATTTGGGTGGTGGAATGGAAACTACCCTCTAGAAATCCAGTGTTTGCCTCTGCTACTATAACTTTAGGACCACCCACTTCATTCATATAAACGTTCACAATGCTGATCTGCTGATCACTTTAGTTACACTTTTGTTTTAAATCAACCATGAGATGGACATTCAGGACTGTCTTTATTAAATGGGCATTGTTCGGTGCTTCAATTGTTTTGTAACATTGTTTGAATTGCCTCTTCAAGTACACCTTTCGGCATAACTGCTACTGGAACGTATACTATAATATGTTTGCAAATTATGGCATTGTAGGTTTATCAAGACTCAGAAAAGCAAAAATGGCTAAGAAAACTCTAGAGTAGATAATGGGATTGTAGGGAGTTACTGCCTTAAAAATGTAAGCATTTAATTTTTACTCTCTAGTTGCACTTTTTGCCTTGTATAATATTAAGGAATTTTCAGAGAGAAAAGTTCGAGCCAGATCTTCAAAACTGTAGCAGGGTCACATCAAACAAAGTTTGATTTAAGGGTCTATTTGCATATTGGTTTTGTATCCTTTTTCCCATACAATTTGGTGAAAGCATTCTGAAATATGCAATCAGCATTTATTACACCTACATTTAAATTTATCACATGAGACCAATCTCTCTATGAAGTATATTTTGTGGATGTACTCTATTGTAGCTGTTATTTCAAATACTTATTAAATTGATTAAGCATTTAAAAATATTGGGACATATTCAATTATGAATCGCGGCTGCACGGGTCCCGATACCACAACATCGTGGATTTCAGAGTGCGCACAGAAATCCGCGATATTGTGCTACCGTAAAAACGCTTTATATGAGTAGCCGTGCATAATCGCGGCCGCGAATCCTAACTGAATATGCCCCATTACATTTCTAGTATCCTAGTAAGGCCTGATTCCGTATGCTTAATATAATCTCAGGAGGATTTCTTTTAAATGTTCATTATCATGTTGGTTATAAAACCCTTTATGTATTTTTAAGTAGCTGTTACGTCTACAAATATATTAACATATGTGCGGAAAGCCCTGTCTTTAATTGCCACTTCAATGCTTGAACATTTTGATACAGAAAACTGCTAGCACTTACAGTGTTTTATTGCTCCTGCGATGATACACTGAAGTGAAGAGGGGATGTTCCTGCACTGTCATACAGAAGCAATTAAGCGCAGATGACATTCCATGCTGCATCTTCTAAATGTAAACTTTCCCTTAGTTCCAGCACAAAAGAAGAGTTCCAGGGCTTCTAAATAATCACAAGATAGTAGCATGAAGTATAGTATACTTCAATTATCACAGTATCATAAATACTGCCAAAGCTGAAATTTCTGCTTAAATATTTATATAAAATACACAAGACAAAATACAAAGTATAAAATATACATAAAACAAGTGACTTCCCAAAATAAAGAACTGCAATATGCACAGCTCTAAGGCACACTTATGTCCTAGGTATCAATCTTTTAGGTTTTAGATGAAAACACATCAATATATATATATATATATATATATATATAGGCCTGTTTTCATACACTCTTCACATGGTGCATGTTATTTTATGTTACTGTTAATTTACATTAAAAGTGGAGGCAACTTTCACATGGGGTGGCCATAGTTCATAAAATGCATAGCGGGGAAGTTTTCCCCAAATAACACACACTGTGACATCACCTTTTACCAAACCAAATAAAGACACGGACACCAAATTAAAGTTGGAATGAATGACGGTATTTATTACTATTTAAACTAATAGGACTGTAAGGCGGACGAGAGCAGGGCAGTCAGGAACGCAAAACCAATAAAGGTGGAAAGGTCAGACCATAGTACCACCAACCCAGGATCATACTTTATCTATTGGCCGGTGCTAAGATCAAGTCCAACGGCAAGACTACGCCCCCTATTATCTCCGCCAGTATAAACCATACAAAACTGGCCCAATGGTCCTCCTAACATACGGACCAACCATGGTATGACACCATAACCACAGAGGGGTAGTGACCTATGACAAGATCACCCGAGCACCATATGGACAGTTACCGAATGCACTGCTCTCCTACTCTAACCAACTACAACTCCAAAGTTACCCAAGAAATTGCAGGGAGGGCGGGAGGAATCCGGAAGCAGGAAGAACTATATCCTGTCTGCACTGACTTATAACTGTGTATAAGTCCCAACCCCTTCCTGCTCCCATTGGCTGAAATTCCAGGAATCCACAGATCATAGGTTCTTTGGCAAGTCACTCACCCGCATGATTTTTTATTTTTTTTAAACTATTTATTTTGAGAAATCGCATTGATATACAGATACGAGTCAACAAATTAGTACATTGCGTAAGTAGAAAAAAAACAAAACAAAACAGGAAGCAAAGCAAGACATGAATAAATAACAATGTAACAGAAAATTAAGTAATGGATATGCAAGACATCAACAGAATGCCATTGAGGAAACAGGTAAGTATACCATTGTTACTCAGGATATTCAAACATCAATAACATTTTATAATAGTATAGAGGGGGATAAGGGAGGGGGAGGGGGGGCACTGGTCGTCACCTAAAGAAAATAGATAAATAAAAAAAATAAAAAGAGAACATTATTCCCTTTATCTTATTTTTTTTTTCAATAAAAGAAGTTCAGGAGAGAGTATTACCTGGGTATTTGGGACAGGGGTAACCGCTTCAGGAGTCAGGTACCCTATACCCATCACTTAACAGGAAGGAGTTGGTGCAGGAGCTAAGCGGTTATAAGTAAAGCCAAGGAGCCCAAATCTGGTGGAATTTATCGTCCTTATCGTGAAGGTGGTATGTAATCTGTTCCATCCGTGCAATGAACCAAATATAGGATCGCAGAGCCGCCATAGTGGGGGGTTCAACTTGTTTCCATGACTTAGCTACTAGGCATCGCGCAGCTGCAAGGACATGGGATGCAAATTTCGCAGACTGTCTATCATCATCAATCAGAGGGTAACAGAGAAGAAAAGACCATGGGTCTCCTTCCGGACGGGGCACGGAAGGAGGGAGGAGAGGAGGGCCCTAACTCGGTCCCAAAAGGAGGATATTTTAGGGCAGGACCACCAGATATGTAAGAAAGAACCCATCTGGCCACAACCCCGCCAGCATAATGGAGAACTAGAGGGGAACATTTTAGTAAGTTTGTCAGGGGTGTAGTACCATCTATAGTATATTTTATAAGCGTTCTCCTTAACTAAAGTGGAAATAGAACTGGTGGCAACATGTTCCCTTATGGTTTCCCAGCAATCCTCCTCCGGGGGGGGAGGCCAGGTCCCTCTCCCACTCCCTCTCATGCCTACCGCCCGAAGGTAAAAGTACATCAAGAATAAGGCTATGGATATAGGAAATCGTGCCCCTACCCAAAGGTGAGGAGAGACATAAAGTTTCAAAGGGGGAAGCACGAGAGGGGGAAGGAGTCCCCCCGAGGAGAGAGCCCACAAAGTGCCGTAACTGGAAATACTCATAGAATTTAGGATGGAGACTTGGGAATTTAGAGCGCAGATCATCCCAGGAGATAAAGGCACCATGAAGTAATAGATCCCCTGCAAATCGAACACCTGCAGAGACCCAGGGACTATAGAAGGCAGAGGAGAGCCCAGGAGGAAAGGCAGGGTTACCCCAAAGAGGTAGGACAGGAAAAGAGGATATCGGGATTTTGAGATGGGGCCGGCAGGTCTCCCAGATCGTAGCTGAAAATAATAGGGTGGGGCATCGGCAAGAAAGGGGAGATCTAGCTTGTTTTGAGAGACCCCAAATACAAGAAAGAACTGGAAATTTAAGATAGGCGGATTCAATGTCGACCCACGACAATTTCACAGGGGGTGCAAAGGAGGCTACATTATGGCTCAGGTGAGGCGCCCAGTAGTAAATTTTCAAATCCGGGTAACCCCTACCACCACTTCTGGTGGGTCTCTTTAAGAGAGCCAGCTTAATCCTGGGAGACCGACCGTTCCAGACAAATCTAGAGAGACATTTTTGGAGAGATGAAAGATCCGAAAGGGGGACTCTAACAGGAAGGGTCTGAAAGAAATAAAGAAGCTTAGGAAGAAGGTTCATCTTGACAGAAATGATCCTGCCCAGCCACGAGATGATCAATGAGCGCCAGGAGAAAAGTTCTGATTTGATTTTAGCAAAGAGGCCCGGGTAGTTCTCCCGATACAGAGAGTCGTAGGAGTCGGTAACAAAAATACCTAAGTATTTAATTTTCTTTCTTTGCCACCGAAAGTTAAAACGGGAGGTGAGTGCTAGTCCCTCCATGGAGGGGATATTAAGGAGGAGGGCTTCCGATTTTGCTATATTAATTTTGTAACCTGAAAGGTGCCCATAATGGTGTAAAATGTTGAAGAGTCCAGGAAGCGACTCCCCTGGCTGCTGGAGAGTCAACAGGACATCATCCGCAAAGAGAGAGAGCTTACTCTCTAAGTCCCCGTATATCTGGACAGGCCCGGATAGAGGCAGCAAGAGGTTCTATAACGAGGGCAAAGATGAGAGGGGACAGCGGACAACCTTGGCGGGTACCGTTGGATATAGTAATAAGGTCTGAGGGAGAGCCGTTGATCATAACTCTTGCAGTGGGTCGAGAATATAAGGCTTGAATACCAGTAAGGAGGCTACCTGAGATGCCAAACGCCGACAAGGCTCGGGACATAAAGCTCCAAGAGATCCTGTCAAAAGCCTTCTCGGCATCGAGGGAGAGAATAATAGCTGGATCCTTCCTGGTATTAATGATATAAATCAGATCAACGACTCTCCTGGTATTGTCTCTAGCCTGACGGCCCGGTATGAAGCCAACCTGATCGTAATGTACAAGGGAGGGGAGGACCGAATTTAATCTATTAGCCAAAATTTTAGCATATAATTTAACATCTGTATTGAGTAGGGAGATAGGGCGATAACTAGCGCAGTCATGAACATCTTTACCCTCTTTATGAATGACCGAGATCCGAGCCTCCAAAGAATCCCTGGACCAAGAACCCCCAGTCATGATTGAGTTGAAGAGGGTGTGCAAACGAGGGACCAGAAGCCCAGCAAACCTCTTATAGTAGACAGCCGTGAAGCCATCAGGCCCGGAGCCTTTCCAGATTTCTGGGACTTTATAGTCTGTACAATCTCCTCCCTAGTAATCTCATCCCCCAGTAAAGTACTAGCCTGTGGAGAGAGTTTTGGAAGCTTAGCAGAAGAAAGAAAAGACTCAATCAACTGAGAGTGTTGCTGGGATACCAAGGGGTCAGAGGGTTGGGGAAGGTTGTAAAGTTTGGTGTAGTACGATTGGAAGGCGGCACGTATCCGCTGAGGGTCATAGTGTAAAACCCCGTTTGAGTCCCTGATAGCCAGGAGATTCCGGGCCGCTATCTTAGCTCTGAGTTTGGTGGCCAGTAATCTATCGGCCTTATCGCCCTTTTCATAAAAGCGCTGATTGAGCCACTTCAGTTTATAAGCAACCTGGTGGGTTAATAAGAGATTTAATTCACCTCGCACAAAAGCAATTTCCTGGAGAAACAAGGGATCAGGGATCAATTTGTGACGTTGCTCTAGAGCTCTCAGCGAGTCCGTCAGTTGGATAGTTTTAGCCAGGCGAAGTCGCTTAGTCCGAGATGCCAGAGCAATAAGATGACCCCGTATTACCACCTTATGGGCGTCCCAAAGAGTCATAAGGGAGATATCAGGGGTGTCGTTTGTCTCAAAGTATTCAGAGAGAAGAGATTGAAGGTGAGTAATAGTATTTTTATCATGTAGGAGTGACTCGTTAATTCTCCAGGTTGCTTTAGGAGGACGATGGGCAAGGCCGGTAAGTACAGCGGAAACAGGGGCATGGTCCGACCAGGTGACAGGAAAGATCTGGGAAGAGCTAAGTTTAAGAGTGAGGTCGTGGCTGAGCAGGATCATATCAATCCTAGAGTAAGTGGTATGGGGAGAAGAGAAGAAGGTATAGTCCCTGGCCAAGGGGTCTAGTATTCTCCATGAATCATATAAGTTGTGGAGTTTCAAAAAAGCCTGTAAGGCAGCAGTGGTGTAAGCATCTCTCTTCGGGGGAGAAGAGGAGGAGACCGAGGAGCGATCTATAGTCGGAGCTAATACAGCATTGAAGTCACCAGTGACAATAAGTTCACCCTGGCGAACACGCGCTAACAGAGAGCCCAATTTCTTGAAGAATTTATGCTGGCCGGTGTTGGGTGCATAGAGATTCACTAGAGTGCAGGGGAGATTATTTAGAGTGCCTATGAGAATAAGGAATCTACCTTCTTTATTCTTATGGCAGTCGTGGAGTTCAAAAATTAAGTGGCGTGCAAACAAAATTGCTACTCCTCGCTTTTTCTGCCTATGGTCACAGGCATGATATGTCAGGGGGAATTTTCGGGAACGAAGCTCGGGGTGGAGGTGGTTGACAAAATGTGTTTCTTGTAGAAATATCAGGTCTCCTTTAAGGGACTTGAGAGACGAATGGAGCTTAGCCCGTTTCTGAGGGGAGTTGAGGCCCTTGACATTATAGGAAATAAGGTTAAGGGTCATAGGTAGGTCAATGGGGAGAGCGCTAGAGACCAGAAGAGGGAAGAAATATCAGGGAGGAGAAGAAAGAAAGAAGTATACACAGGGAATGACTTGGTAGGTGACAACCAGTGAGGAGAAGGGATGGAGGACCAGGGGTTAAGGGTATAAAGGGACCGACATAGCAGACCAAAGTCCACTTGTCGCAAGTGCTGGTGAGGGATAGGACATGATGGAGAAGCCATCAAGGGGACCAGCATAGAGCCCTAGGCTCTAAGGGGGGTGGTGAGCTAGGAGCGACCAGGAAACGGAGGGCCGGGGGACCAAAGAGGAGATCCCGAGTGACCAACTTAGTGTGTTTGACCTATGGAGAGGGAAGGGAGAGGAGAAAGCAGGAGGGAATTACTGAACCCTAAGTTAAAGAAGGGTAATGGGAAATCAAGGGGAAGACACATCCAAAGAAATATTCACCAGCAGAAAACTTATGATGTGAAATAGCAAGTAATTCAATAACAAGAGCTACATCCTAGTAGCCCTATGAGGAGCCACCGGATGTGGCCCGATATAAAAGCAATATAGAGAGATTCAAATAGACAACATAACGGCCGTAAATACAGCATAGAAAGAATTAAAAAAATTAAAACAAAACATCACAGTTACTTATCGGTGGCAAAGGCAGGAGCTGTAGTCTGCGCATCGTCAGAGCTTCATCACACCTAAAAGAAAAAGTAAAGAGCAACAACCCGCCTTCTCTGGAAGCAGACTAGAACAGGGCAGCAATCAGTAGAAGGCATTACAGTAGCCAATGGTAACATTATAGCCTAAGTCCAGTAGAAATGAAGGACGAAGGTGGCTGAAGACGTGATTGCCTTGAAGTCTATGTCCAGTTGTAGGACTATTCCAGGCAGCTGCGAGGACCACATCGGATCCTGTAGAGGAAAGTGCGGCCGCACTTTGAAGAAGGTGCAGGAACCAGAAAATGCTGGTCAGGGGTCCGTGGATTGCGGCTTAGAATGGCGAGGGACAGTTGACCAGTCTCTACGGGGAAGCCGCTGGTCTCTCGGTGTGGAGGGTCCCGCAACATTAGGGACCTGAGAAGCTTCCGGAGGAGCATTTTGGTTTAGGCCAATCTTTCGTAGAAGGTCCCGCGCCTCGCCTAAACTTCTAGCTGATAGTTGTTGGTTCTGGTACCAAAGATAGAGACGAAATGGGAACCCCCAGCGATATCTGATGTTGTTCTCCCTGAGGATTGAAGTAACAGGCTGGAGTTCTCGCCTCCGGGATAAAGTGATGGGAGAGAGGTCTTGAAAAATTTGGAGGGTATGCCCTTCATAAGATAAAGAAGGAAGCTTTCTAGCAGCTTGTGATACAGCTTCTTTGGTCGAAAAGTAGTGAAAGCGGAGGATAACGTCTCTAGGTGCCGATTGGTCAGGTGGACGGGGTTTAAGGGCTCTGTGAGCTCTATCCAGCAAGAGTTGGTCTTCCGAGACTTCCGGAGCAAGCTGGGAGAAAAGTTTTCGGAGATAGGGGTCTAGGTGTATAGGTTCAACGGACTCTGGAACGCCTTTAATTCGGAGGTTGTTTCTCCGGGCTCTATTGTCCATATCTTCTTGGCGCTCGTGGATAGTATTGAGCTCCTGGCGGACTTGAGAAAGGTCTTCAGTCGTGGATTCCTGAAATGAGATGACGTCATCCATTTTCCTTTCGATATGGTCCGTACAAGAACCCAGCGAGGACACCTCTGACCTCAGACTATGAAGAGCGTGCTGAACTTCAGCGTGGACTGATGACCGAAGCTCTTTCATTTCCTTTATCAGAGAGAGAAAGTCTTTTTTGGTAACTGGAGCAGACACATCTTCGTCAGAGTCCGAGTCCTCTTGGGAATGAAGAGAAGCTGTTTGTTCTGTTCCAGAGACTGAGGAGGTCTTATTAGGGTAATATTGGGAGATACTCTTAGAGTGGGTTTTTTTATTTTTCGGCATAATTACGTACAGTAGGGTCAGAGATGAAGGATTCGGGAGAGGTAGGTCAAATACAGCAATCTTCAGGACAGGAAATTCGATCAGAAAAGGCCACTCGGGAACAAGATAACAGCTACATCACAGAAGCATAACAGTAGAGGACCCCGGCCATCCGCATTAAGCCAGGCTGGAAGCTAAAACATATGTACCAACTCTTGTATGATCCTTGAGGTTTAACCGGTGGCACAGGGCCCACTCACTGACCTACTAATCCTGACCAGCAGCGTTCACAGCAGGTCGCGGGGGACCACTTCCGGGGGTACAACGTCCAGCAAAAGGTTGTTGCGTGGGGATGGCTGGTATAAAGCTTGAGGGCAATGAAAGCCGTCACAGGCCGGTTGATTGGGCTGCACCCCTGAAGTAATCAGGTCAGAGGAGGCCCTCAGAGAGCTCCGAGGATGGCACGGGCACTATTGACAATCTTGTAGGCCCCAGCAGCTTTTGTTCCCATATACAGGGGTGTCACTCACCGGACTGTGAGTGCTTCTTCCCGGACTATTAGGAACCGTGGACGTCCTCTATCCTGAGGGACTGCGCATGCGCAGCCCTTTCCAAACCTTCAGTGTATGTTCCTTTAACTTAATTGGCAGATCAGGCAACCTCCCTATATTAAGCACCTGTGGTCAACACCACGTTGCCTGATCTTGGAGTCTCGTTCCCCATGAGTCTCTGAAGGTGTTCCTGTGTTTCCTTGTTTATTCAGCCCTGCTGATTCCTGTGGTTTCCAAACCACTTCTACCTCTGTGGTTTCCAAACCACTTCTGCTACTGTGGTTCCCATACCACTTCTACCATCTACTGTATCATCGTGACTGTGAGCTGATTCCTATCCGCTGCCTCCGTGCACTACAGTCTTCTAATCACTTCAACTCTACCATGTATCATTGGGACTGTTAGCTGATGCCTATCCGCTGCCTCCGTGCATTACAGGCTTCAACCACATCCACTCACCTGTTCATGATTGTGACTGCCAGCTGATTCCTATCCGCTGCCTCCGTGCACTACAGGCTTCAACCTGCAACTCGTCTGTGTTTCATCATCGTGACTGTTTGGCTGATTCCTATCCGCTGCCTCCGTGCACTACAGTCTTCAACCTGCAACCCGTCTGTGTTTCATCGCGACTGTTTAACTGATTCCTATCCGCTGCCTCTGTGCGCTTCAGTCTTCAGTCCTTGTCAACTCTACCGTGTTTCCTTGAGTCTGCTGCCACTATTGCTACCCGCTACTCTCCGTGATCATCTGTTCCAGTTCAACTCTGCTCCGGTGTCCCATCGTTACTGCACCTGCTGGTTGCTATTGGTTACCTCCGTGTTCCCGCAGAGACCCGCTGCTGTTACTTCTCAGCGCTACTCATCCATCTACTGCTGATCCGCTCTCCACGCCTTCCTGTGTTCCCTGCTGGTCTACCTACCTGTGCGCTGCACCTGCTAGACCCCTGCTTCACCCATCCAGGGACTTGTATCCTGCTGGCCTCCTGCCCTTCAGGTATCTCTGCACTCCTGTCTGACTGCCTTCTCCTGAACCACGGTATGCATACTTTCCATTGACTGTGCTGTGTATTGCATACCTTGCTGGACTGTGTTGGTTCTCCTCTGGAGTGTACTATCTGCTGACTCTACTGCCATCATTGACTGTGTTATCTCATGCCGGATTGCTTCAAGAGACTTTCTATATTGGCAGTGTTGTTCAGTCATTTATACATTTATATTGTGCATATTACTGTGGATCAAAGTCAAGGTGCCCGTGTATATATTGTGTTGCAGTCTCTCCCCGTGCACCTCCTCACATATATATTCAGTAGTACCACTTGCTAGCCGCAGACCGCTGACTCTCATCACCTCCTCGTTTCTGTTGGACATTCCTCCTCACTATAGCAGTGGTACAACTTGCTACCGCAGACCACTGACTACCTTCACGTGTCCTTTGTCCATACAGTTCCTCGTGTATTACTACCTCCATATTGCCAGTGCTGCTAGTCATAGACTTTCCTGAGCATCTCATCATCTGCTATTTCCTGTTCCGTGATCACCCTGCTACCAGAGTACCATATTACCACCTATACTGCTCTGGTAAGCCTATCACCTGGTGATCCCTGGGTAAAGACTCCTAGTGCCCGTGACAGTAAGATCAGGCCATGACAGACCCAGATACGGAACCTACCGCTAAAGAGATGCTGCAGCATCTGGTCAGCCGTGTGGAGCAACAGGATGCTCGCCAACAGCTGTTACTTCAATGTTACCAATCGTTAACCTCCCAAGGAACATCTGGACAGACTGTTACAGCTAGTATTGAAGCTCCTGTGCTTTCCTCCGTTTCCCCAGTGCCATCCCAGGTGTCTACAGCTCCTACGCTTCACCTGCCTACTCCGTCAAAATATGACGGGGACCCCAAAACTTGTAGAGGTTTCCTTAACCAATGTTCAGTCCATTTTGAACTCCAACCTCAAAATTTTTCTACCCATCGTTCCAGAGTGGCCTATCTTATCTCATTGTTTTCTGGACAAGCCCTGGCTTGGGCCTCCCCTCTGTGGGAAAGAAACGATCCAATTCTACAAGATAGTGCCAAATTCATTTCCACGTTCCGAAGTGTGTTCGATGAACCAGGTCGTGTGACCTCCGCTGCTTCCAGCATTCTTCGTTTGCGACAAGGCTCCCATACAGTAGGACAGTATGTCATTCAATTTAGGATCTTAGCCTCTGAACTTCAGTGGAACACTGAAGCATTAGTTGCCGCCTTCTGGCAGGGGCTCTCCGATAAAATTAAAGATGCACTGACTACCCAAGAGCTTCCTTCGTCACTAGAAGATTTGATCTCTCTTTGCCATCGTGTAGACATGAGATTTCGTGAAAGAGAATCTGAGAAAACAACTTCTGCTAAAGCACCTCTTCGTTTAAACCCTCAATTTCGTCCAGTTTCACCTTCTGTGATTCCCATGGAGATAGGACGTTCCAAATTATCTTTAGAAGAGAGGAAACGAAGAGTAAAGAATAGACTCTGTATCTATTGTGCTGATTCCACACATATGCTCAGTTCTTGCCCTAAGAAATCGGGAAATGCCAGGCCCTAACTAGTTCTGGAGAGGTGAAGTTAGGGTCCCTGGAGTCCTCTCCATTGTCTATGAAATCTAAAGTCTGCGCTTTCGATGTTACGATTTCCTTTGCTACCAAATCCTTTGAGTCACAGGCATTGATTGATTCCGGAGCAGCAGGAAATTTCATTTCTAAATCACTAGTGAATCAATGGTCCCTACCAGTGATCACTTTAAAAACACCCATTACTGTGACGGCTATAGATGGATCACGTCTCATCAATGGTCTCATCACCCAGAGTACGTCTCCAGTAACCCTTCAGATTGGTGTACTACACCATGAAGAAATTTCGTTTTTAATTCTCCCTGTTACGACAAGTCCGATTGTCTTAGGCCTTCCATGGCTTCAATGTCACTCTCCCCAGATTGACTGGCGCACCCCTCAAGTTACGTCTTGGGGGCCTGAATGTCACCATCGTTGTCTCTCTCAAGTTATTCCTCTTAAAGTACAGCAATCTTCCATCTCATCTTCCTCCCCGGGACTCCCTCCTCAGTATGCTTCATTTGCCGATGTGTTTGATAAAGCTCAGTCTGAACGTCTTCCTCCTCATCGTTCTTGGGATTGTCCGATCGACCTTCTACCTGGCAAGACTCCTCCCAGGGGTCGGGTCTATCCTCTCTCGTTACCTGAAACTCAAGCCACATCTGAGTACATACAGGAGAATCTCCAGCGTGGGTTCATTCGACCTTCCACCTCTCCCGCTGGAGCTGGGTTCTTCTTCGTCAAAAAGAAGGATGGATCATTACGCCCTTGTATAGATTTTCGTGGACTCAACGCCATTACTATCAAGAATCGGTATCCCATTCCGCTGATCACTGAGCTATTTGATCGCATCAAGGGAGCTCGGATATTTACTAAGTTGGATCTTCGTGGTGCCTACAATTTAATTAGAATCCGTTCCGGTGACGAATGGAAGACCGCGTTTAACACCAGAGATGGGCATTACGAATATTTAGTAATGCCCTTCGGGCTGTGTAATGCCCCCGCGGTTTTCCAGGGTTTCATCAATGAGATCTTTCGGGACTTATTATATGTATGTGTCGTTGTCTACCTGGACGACATATTGATCTTCTCACAGGACCTGCCTTCTCATCACCAACATGTGGCAGAGGTCCTCTCCAGACTACGGAAAAACTCGTTGTTCTGTAAATTGGAAAAATGTTCATTCGAGTTACCCCAGATTCCATTCTTGGGGTATATAGTTTCCGGAGTTGGCCTGAAGATGGATCCAGACAAAGTAAATGCTGTACTACATTGGCCTCAGCCAACTACTCTTCGTGCCATCCAGCGTTTTTTAGGTTTTGCCAATTACTATAGACGCTTCATTCAAGACTTCTCATCCATTGCATCTCCCATTGTGGCCTTAACTCGGAAAGGGGCTAATACTAAGCAATGGTCATCTGAGGCTCTCCAAGCCTTTCAAATCCTCAAAGAGTCCTTCTCGTCTGCTCCCATTCTGCGACAACCTGATGTGACACTCCCCTTCTTCCTAGAAGTAGATGCCTCTAATGTGGGCTTAGGAGCTATTCTCTCCCAACGCTCGGAGCAACAAAAATTACATCCTTGTGCCTTCTACTCTCGGGGTCTTCTGCCCGCAGAGAAAAACTATACTATCGGGGACAAGGAGTTGCTGGCCATCAAAGCTGCATTAGAGGAATGGAGATACTTGTTGGAAGGAGCTCGCCATCCGGTGACGATCTTCACGGATCATAAGAACTTGTCATATTTGCAATCTGCTCAATGCTTGAACCCTCGTCAAGCAAGATGGTCTCTTTTCTTTTCCCGTTTTGAATTAATTATAACCTTCAAACCAGCTGCTAAGAACAAGAAAGCTGACGCTCTATCTCGAGCTTTTGTGACGTCCTCTGATGTAGAAGAGGTTCCCAACCATGCTATTCTAGACCCCAAATGTATTTCTCTGGCTGCTTCATCCACCAAAATGCTACCATTTGGGAAGACCCTCGTGCCTCCTACTCTGAGGAGGAAAATCCTTTCGTGGTTCCATGCCTCTCGTTTTTCTGGACACGCCGGTGAACATAAGACCTTTGAGATTCTCTCTCGTAGTTACTGGTGGCCTTCAATGAGGAGAGACGTCAAAGAGTTTATTGCTTCCTGTGATTTATGTTCTCAGTTCAAATCCTCCCGCAGAACTCCAGCAGGGTTGCTGCGACCACTACCCATTCCGTCCAAGCCTTGGACCCATATTAGTATGGATTTCGTTACTGATTTGCCACCAAGTAAGAATCACAATACTATTTGGGTAGTGGTAGACAGATTTTCGAAGATGGCTCATTTCGTCCCTCTGTCCGGTTTACCTTCCTCGTCTACTCTGGCTGAACATTTCATTAAAGAAATCTTCCGCATCCATGGATGTCCGTCTGAGATTGTGTCAGATAGAGGAGTACAATTCGTTTCCAGATTCTGGCGGGCCCTTTGTAAAACCTTGGGCATACGATTAGCACTCTCATCGTCTTACCATCCGCAATCTAACGGACAAACGGAACGAGTCAATCAAGATCTTGAGACTTTTATTAGGATGTTCTCTTCAGCCAACCAAGACAACTGGGTAGAATTGCTCCCTTGGGCTGAATTCGCCCATAACAACATGTACCATGAGTCATCATCCAAAACTCCATTCTTTGTGGTCTACGGTCACCATCCGTCTTTTCCGGAATTTTCTGCCCTCCCGCCCACCCAAGTTCCTGCTGTGGAGACTGCTTGTCAGACCTTCAAAAATATCTGGTCTCAGGTCAAAACCTGTTTAAAGAAGACATCTAACAAATATAAGTCTTTCGCAGATAAGAAGAGGCGGGCTATTCCACCACTAAAAATTGGAGATCGTGTCTGGTTATCTACCAAAAATATTCGTTTGAAGGTTCCATCTATGAAATTCGCCCCTCGTTTTATTGGTCCATATAGGATCATTCAAGTTATCAATCCAGTATGTGTTAAACTTCTTCTTCCTAAGAATCTTCGGATTTCCAATGCCTTCCATGTGTCCTTGCTCAAACCTCTCATCATCAACCGTTTCTCGACTCCTTCCTCAGCACCGCAGCCAGTTCAAGTTCATCAGGAGGAGGATTTCGAGATTACTGAGGTATTGGATGCAAAAATTTCGCGAGGAGTCCTCCGTTTCCTCGTTCATTGGAAGGGCTTTGGTCCTGAAGAGCGTTCATGGATCAAAGCTGAAGATCTTAATGCTCCTGCCCTTCTGAAGAAGTTTTATTCCAAAAATCCGGACAAGCCCGGTTCCAGGCGTTCTGTGCCCACCTTTAAAAGGGGGGGTACTGTCACTCACCGGACTGTGAGTGCTTCTTCCCGGACTATTAGGAACCGTGGACGTCCTCTATCCTGAGGGACTGCGCATGCGCAGCCCTTTCCAAACCTTCAGTGTATGTTCCTTTAACTTAATTGGCAGATCAGGCAACCTCCCTATATTAAGCACCTGTGGTCAACACCACGTTGCCTGATCTTGGAGTCTCATTCCCCATGAGTCTCTGAAGGTGTTCCTGTGTTTCCTTGTTTATTCAGCCCTGCTGATTCCTGTGGTTTCCAAACCACTTCTACCTCTGTGGTTTCCAAACCACTTCTGCTACTGTGGTTCCCATACCACTTCTACCATCTACTGTATCATCGTGACTGTGAGCTGATTCCTATCCGCTGCCTCCGTGCACTACAGTCTTCTAATCACTTCAACTCTACCATGTATCATTGGGACTGTTAGCTGATGCCTATCCGCTGCCTCCGTGCATTACAGGCTTCAACCACATCCACTCACCTGTTCATGATTGTGACTGCCAGCTGATTCCTATCCGCTGCCTCCGTGCACTACAGGCTTCAACCTGCAACTCGTCTGTGTTTCATCATCGTGACTGTTTGGCTGATTCCTATCCGCTGCCTCCGTGCACTACAGTCTTCAACCTGCAACCCGTCTGTGTTTCATCGCGACTGTTTAACTGATTCCTATCCGCTGCCTCTGTGCGCTTCAGTCTTCAGTCCTTGTCAACTCTACCGTGTTTCCTTGAGTCTGCTGCCACTATTGCTACCCGCTACTCTCCGTGATCATCTGTTCCAGTTCAACTCTGCTCCGGTGTCCCATCGTTACTGCACCTGCTGGTTGCTATTGGTTACCTCCGTGTTCCCGCAGAGACCCGCTGCTGTTACTTCTCAGCGCTACTCATCCATCTACTGCTGATCCGCTCTCCACGCCTTCCTGTGTTCCCTGCTGGTCTACCTACCTGTGCGCTGCACCTGCTAGACCCCTGCTTCACCCATCCAGGGACTTGTATCCTGCTGGCCTCCTGCCCTTCAGGTATCTCTGCACTCCTGTCTGACTGCCTTCTCCTGAACCACGGTATGCATACTTTCCATTGACTGTGCTGTGTATTGCATACCTTGCTGGACTGTGTTGGTTCTCCTCTGGAGTGTACTATCTGCTGACTCTACTGCCATCATTGACTGTGTTATCTCATGCCGGATTGCTTCAAGAGACTTTCTATATTGGCAGTGTTGTTCAGTCATTTATACATTTATATTGTGCATATTACTGTGGATCAAAGTCAAGGTGCCCGTGTATATATTGTGTTGCAGTCTCTCCCCGTGCACCTCCTCACATATATATTCAGTAGTACCACTTGCTAGCCGCAGACCGCTGACTCTCATCACCTCCTCGTTTCTGTTGGACATTCCTCCTCACTATAGCAGTGGTACAACTTGCTACCGCAGACCACTGACTACCTTCACGTGTCCTTTGTCCATACAGTTCCTCGTGTATTACTACCTCCATATTGCCAGTGCTGCTAGTCATAGACTTTCCTGAGCATCTCATCATCTGCTATTTCCTGTTCCGTGATCACCCTGCTACCAGAGTACCATATTACCACCTATACTGCTCTGGTAAGCCTATCACCTGGTGATCCCTGGGTAAAGACTCCTAGTGCCCGTGACAAGGGGGATATATCCAATTACCCAATTGAAATGGAACAGTATTGAAAATAACAGCAGATGTATCTTCAGTGCAGAAGAGAAAAAGGAACCAGCAGGCTATTCAGTATAAAAAGATTAATATTAACAGGTTACCACTGGGTGGCAGTAGAGCACTGCGCTGCTGATACTAGGAACAATCTGGTTGGGCCAATTTGATTGACAGATCCGAATGCGGTAGGACTCGTGGACATTGAGTAGGACAATCAGAAGCCTGCATGAGAGATAGGGCAGGGTTTTTTAGCCTCGCTGTAATGAACTACAGCGCTTCAGAGACAATCTCTCTCAGACCCTGTACCAGCGGTGAACCGGAAGTGCGGGACCGAGACTTCTGGTTTTTCCGGCGGTGGTGGAAGAGTCTCCTCCTGAGAGCCTCAGCCAGGCGGGGAAAGGAGTCAGGCGTAGCGGGGACCAGGTAAGGATCTGGGGGAGGCAGGCAGATGCTCCGATGAGCGTGGGGAGGGGGACCTCGGGTCCAGACTCACCCGGTTTGCGGCCTCCGGCGCTGCAGGTAGTAGATGAAGGACCTCGGTCATTCTGTGGCTGGTGTTGCTGGGCAGGTAGCCTCCAGGAGTCCTGGCGCGTTTGGACACTCGGCCAAGGGATAGGCCACAGCAAATCGCGGGACCAGAGTACCGCCGGCTTCCAGGGGACACAGGCCTGCCGCAGAGACCGTTCAAACCTCCAGACGTGCAGTAGGTAATAGCGCTGTTATGAACCCAGTTTTTTGGGATGTCGGAGGGTCTATGGGGCACTGGTGACCCAGGTGGGAGCCAAGTAGGGAGAAAATGCCACCAAAAATCAGTTTTTAAGGACTCTGGGACCGGAGCTCTCCTGAAGCACGTCCAAGTAGCATGGAGTCCAAGCCACGCCGCTCCACCCGCATGATTTTAACTGCTTTTAGTCTAATGGACACACTTCTCTTAGTCACAATTACTGTCATTTTTGGTGTGATTTCCATATTTTTGCATACAACTTGTACATATTAATAATATAGCATTTGTTTCCTGTTTGGGGAAATGGTTGCTGCTAGCAAACCACACATCAGTCTAACTACTACTCTAGGATGTCAATTTATGACCTATTTGACATATTTTAAAAAGAACAGTTTTTACAGGGAAAGTAGCTTGATAACTTATGCCCTGACCTCAGAGCATGGGAAATTCCCTAGTTTTGAATATTACCGCGCAGCCTCTAAGACCTAATTTGCAGAGGGGCTCTTAATAGAGCTAGTACTGCAGTATCTTATGAGGTTTTTATTTTGCCAAGACCAGATTGTTTCAAGAAGAAGATGCCATCAATGTCAACTTTCTGACTTATTTCAATGAAATGTATTTTAAATTTGGTGAGTGTTTATTTATATTTTTTGTGGTTTACTACAGGTCTCAGTGGGCCCTGGATGCAGGGCATGTTGGCACTTGTGGTTTTCCAAGTGTCAACATGCCCTGGCAGCCATGTGTGTGCTGGAGTTTGTATTATTATGACTGGCTATATCACTTTCTGTCCTACAGTATAGTACCCACTATTGGCTGAAGTGGTGATAATCGTTAACACGATGTCGAGAATTCCGACAGCGAGGACACCTACAAAGAAAACACGAAGTTCCAGAATGCTCAACCTCCTAAAAAATGGGTACCAGGACATACTGGGACCTGTAGTGCACAAAATGCTGATTTAAACTTGCTTTTTTTACTTAATAACACACACCCATACACCAAGGGTGTGGGAAGGGTTTTAGTGCCATCAGCATGGGGCTGGATATTTCTAAGAGGGGGGGCATATTATTATGCAAACCCAACCCCACTAGGGAATTCAGCCCTATGCTGACTGGCCTAGGACTGGTTGACACTATGGCAGGGGGACCTTATGCAGCTGGTTTTGCTGTTATAATGTCACCAACCTGGGCTGGCATAGCTTAGCACTGGCTTTGAAAATTTTAGGACGAACCCATATGATTTTTTCAATACCAGCCCAGGCTGGCACCACTAGAGCTGGTATTGCTTTTTTGGGAGGCATGCCCTTTTTTTTTTTTCTTACTTTTTTCTTTTAACATCAAATGCAAGGTTCATCATCTTGCATTCAGGGGAGAAGCAGCAGCAACAGATTTACCTCCTTGAGGTGTGTCTGTGGCTGCTTCCTTCTCAATATAGTATGTAAAGTGTGTTAACATGCCCTTACTGAACTAGGGCTAGCTAGCCCACCCCTTTCATTCTGCATTCCGCCTTTCTAACATAGAGAGGTATAACAGGAGACACGTTTCAGTCTGCATAAAGATTTAGACATGCTTCTTTTTACTGCGCATAAGCAAATTAGGCTCCTTGATGCTGTACATTTAGTACATAAAACCAAAATCACAATTAGAAAAATCCCATGGTGAAATTTAAGAATTTGAACAGCAGCAGTTAAAGTGATGAGTGTCACAATCTGCCTGCAGCATACTGCTTTGCCTGGCAACTCCTAACCTGGACTATCAGACTTTGCTATTTGTGTTAATTTTATGTGTTAGCAGCAGTACCTCTGATCACCAGAGGTGCTGCTATTGTGCCTGTTCCTAGTTCATTAGGAGTTAACACTGCCTCACTCATTATCCCATACACCTGGGTGTGTTCCATTTATACCTGTCTCTCCTAGCATTCAGGGCTGGTTGGTTATTGTTGTTACACCCTGTGGATTCTTCCTCCTGCTTTGCTCCTGCTATTATGCTGCATTAGGATCTCAACATTCATTCTGCTGACCTGTTGTCCCATCCTTTTGTTCCTTTCCTCTGCTGTGCTTATGGTTTCATGCTGCCTGGATCTCTCCATATTACCACTTACTTTCATCAGCCTTCTACCCGGTATTTATTCCTGCATGTTCCTGTATATTCAGTATTCTGCAATAAACTTTGTGTGTTTTCACTTCATTCCTGGCTCCTGAGCTGCACTTTGTATTTGAACCGTGACAATGAGAGGGTATTCTAAGTGGGGTATTCCTCATTGTTCATTGCCAGGTTCCCTCCTCTATCATTACCTAAGAGCCATGCATATCCACCTTGCCTCTGTGCCAATTTATGCCTTATGCCTGATTACCTCACCACAAGGTTATAGACACTCCATTGAAGTTGGTTACCAGGCTTTGGATTTGAAGAGATGCATCACATATAGCCTGAAAAATGATGAACTGGATATGTTTCCTATATCAAAAAATGGATTAATTTCTTCCTGATGGTATTAACACTACAAGAGTTCCATCCACTACCCTTATGACATGCAGAAAACCTGCAATTTGGTGAAAGAGCTGTTTTATGTACACAAATAATTCCTCATCCAATAGCAGATTTATAATATAGGTGCTGTGCAACAGGAATGCCTGCAGTACCGACTTCAGTACTTAACTGAAACTAGTCTGGGACATTCTTGCCGCCACAGCTACTGTTGTCTGGAATGGCCAGATGCACAGAAATGTAACACTCAGCGGTTTTATTGCTGTATGGATATCGACCATAGGCTCTAGGTCACACTGTACAATATACAGAGTATCCATAATGCCATGAGGTGGTAGCTAATAGCAATGATGCTGTATCTGACATCCCAAAGAGACTTATATGTGATCTGTGCACATGCTCCCTGAGCCAGTGGTGGTGTTGATGTTGCTGGCAGCGGAGGGGATGACATCTTTGGTTCATATAGAGAGCTGCAGTGTTCTATGCATCAGAAAAATGAGACAGAAAAAATAATTTAGACAGTATACCAAATACTATTTTTATTATTTAATGCATTTTGGCAAAAACATGTAAATCCACCCAAAAAAGTCAGATATGTAAAGAAACAAACAAAAAAGGCTAATGTGACCCCAGCAGCCATGGGGCTATGACAAAAAGGCAGTGCCCATGATCCACAACAAAATGGAGCAGATTTCAATGCTATAATCAGCTCTCACAACAGTCCAGGATATGTATAGGAAGAGAAGAAAGAAGGGGCAGAGCCAATTAGAGTAACCCACCGCCACTGATCGGGAAAGGATAGGAGATAAATACAAGCTGCCTGGGAGGAAAAAGGCAGCAGCCATTTTGGGATAGTGTGGAGAAACTGCAGAAGGTAGAACCTTTGACAGAAGTGTTAGAACAAAGCAGTCAGAGTTCAGCAAGTGAGAAGAGCTGGAGAGACTATGAGAGCCGGATCCCTGAGTGTACATACCATAAGGAATATTTTACAAGTGGCCTGTGACTGTGATCCATCGGATAAACCCTGTAAAGAACTAGGAGGTTTATATCCCAGCATTTAGCGGCAGAGCTGTTACTGTCATTCAGCCCGTGTTGAGAAATTTATGTATTCATCTGATAGATTGTTCAAAGTCTATTTGTCGTTAAGCTTGTTTTTATTGTCAATGTAACATTTGTTCAATTCTATTGTACCAATTTGATTCTTTGTCTATTTGGATATACCAGAGTGTGATCAAACCCTGATAAGCAACCAGGTTTAGCATGGTCATTTGTTATTCCAGTGTCATAAACCTGTAGGTACATATATTCCATTTGAGAGATGTGTCTCTTAGAGATGGTGAATGAGGGCCTGATTCATTAAGGAAAGTTAAGCAAAAGTAAGTAAGTAAGGCAAAACCATGTTGTATTGGAAGGGGAGGTAAATTTAAAATGTGATGGCAGATATTTTATTTGTGTAGGGCATGATCCTAGATCAACTTTAAATTTCAATGTATAAATAAGCTAACAAGTATTTGTGTGCTACATGAAAAAGCAGACAGTATTTTCCTTATGTGTAAAATAATAAACTAATTTGCACCCCTTGCATTGCAACATTGTTTTGTCCAGAAAACTTGAGTAAGAACAGTTACTCCATTTTCTGCTTAACTTTCCTTAATGAAAGGTGAAGAGAGGTGAAGTCTAATCGTGATTGAGAATAGTAATGTAGATTAAATTGTTTATTACATTTTATATATCATACCTGCTAATTTAAATTCCCTCTTTTATTCACCCTTCCCTCTAATAAACGTACCAAGGTGGTTATTACATATACACTGGGCCTGATTCATTAAGGAAAGTAAAGCCAAAAAAAGGAGTAACTTTGCACTTTGGAAAAACCATGTTGCATGGGATGTAAATTTAAAATGTCGGGACAAATTTATAGTAGGAGTAGAGCATGCCCTAGATTAACTTTAAATTTCTGTGTACAAATAAAGCTATCAAGTATTTGTGCGCTACATGAAAAACAACCAGTATTTAACTTATGTACAAAATAATAAACTAATTTGCACCTCTCGGTTTGCAACATGGTTTGTCCAGGGGAAAAAGTACTCCTTTTTTTGCCTTAATGAATCAGGCCCAATGTGTTGGTGTTATTCCTGAGAGGTCTTTGTGGATTCAAGGGGGTCTCCCATGTTGTCACCTGGTAACACAAGGTAACTACATGCCCACAGAGAGCAGCTAGAAGACTTGGGTGGAGGCACAGTGCTTAGAAGCGAATACTACAAACACATCATTTCAGCAACACCACATTCTAGAGTGGCACAAAGGGGTGTTATACTATCATAATCAGAGGAAACTTTTAAAAATTGCATAATCCTAATATAGTCACAAGGTAATTTGCTAAGTATACACAATTGTGGACTAGCGAGAGACACACATGCATGAAAAATAAAGTACATTTTCAATCCTTCACTGAAGTACTCTTGTTTGACAAAAACTGCCAAGTATACACCCAATCAATATTGTTGAAATTAATGAATACAGTGGTCTCAGCTTTGTAGGTCATTCAGCATTCATCCAATCAGAAGTGATGAGCTAATGCTGCCATTCATCATCATCATCATTATCTTCATCCAAGATTTACACCTGGCCTGTAGCAGATGCAAAAGATACACCTCTTAACAGAACCGTAGATTTGCATGAGCCTCATCTGTGTGAACACGCCCTTTCTGTACTATGCCTACTCTTCCCCATTCTGCCCTCTAGTAGTATTGAGTCTTATCAGATAAGCGCATTTGCATGCACCAATTTTCTGAGGAAGATATGTCCCATTAGCTGGCATAGTACTCACTCTGCATCAGCCCCTAAGTCTGTAAATAATCACACTATTCACATGCAATAATTTTGGACATTAAGGGCCCCACGTAGGTCACGTTTGAAAAAGAGCACGGAACTTATGTGCAGTTCTGACCATATTCAAATCCAAGTGAATCTCAAGATACAATTCCATTTGAATCTGGGAGTAAGTATGCACTGCCTACTCAGTGCTAGCACTATATAGATACACAGAATAGACTGCAGTATAAGCAAAAGTGCATGTACAATAAAATGTCACATCAGGACATATTAAAAAAAATTGATTATGAAATAAAATAACAACTACTCAACATACTCATTCATATATAACCATTCATATAAATATTAAATTTCAAGTAATATTTTTATTTTACATTAAATCTATAAAAATGCTTTTAATGTGTATTTTACATACAATGCATTTTTATAGACTATCTTACTTGCATACAGATATTCTGTAGTGGGTGCAAATAATACTGTTGAAAACAAGCCCACTAATGGGATACCAAGGACTTGAGTCGCCTGCATCTGCGTTGTTACGCCCTTTCTGTATATGTCCTATATTTATCCGCCTGTTCCTTCCCCCGTTCCACCTCTTAAGTTACAGGCAGTAGTAAGTGACATTTACATTCAGACATGAATTGCATGCAGTTGTGTTGATGGCATAAGTTCAGTTTCTGACACTAAAATTGGACATACGTTCAAACATGAAACAGGCCCTAAAATAATTAAAAAGGGGGGGTATCTTTCCAAGTGGTACTGTGGATTCTGTCCTTTTTTTCTATATAATAATTCCACCAAACTATAGCAACATTAGATATAATATACAATGCGATACAAAAATATATGGCGCTTTCACTACAACTAAACATATATCAACATAAAAAGTCCGAATGTACTAGTTTGTTCCTTCCAAACCGTAAATTCTTCTCTGATTGCAGTCATGCGCTTCCGTATATTCTTGTGCACTTCGTTTCCAAAAAAAAGAAGAACATTAAAATATGCATAGTGTAGTATGTCTAAAAAAAATAACAACTAGATCTTCCATACCCTATGTGGCATCAGTTAATATTGAGGTGGAGCTAGTCACAAAAGGGAATTTATTCGATAGTACCCCCATCTTGTATTTGAGATTCCAAATACACCATGAACATGTGATGCATCCCTTAAGTGAATACATTTTCTGGACGTGAGTGCTATGGACACTTCATATAAACACCTTTACCCACATCTGAGGAAATCCCTATACAGTATTGACCACCACCTTGGAATAAGTGATTCCATAAACAAAAGAGTACTGAATGTGGGCTCAATCCAGTGGATTACATATTATATATCTACTCATGCTGCTCATGTTGGGCTTGATGTAGTATCAGACTCAATTTACTTAAGAAATGCAGATGTAAATTGCATCCACAAAAGTCGCCTTCATTGTCTGACTATGTACTGCATGAAGTTACATTTAAAGTACATCATACACTTTAAAACTATGAAACGCTTTAAGCCTACAATCATGCAGTAGATATGGCAGTCATCACTATCAAATCAGTAAGACCAATAGCGCTCATAGCCTGGGTTAATAGTGGCAAAATTGAGGGACAAACAGAGATCTCCCCAAAAGAGCCACTACCATCATTATATATATACAAATTAGGGGCACCAAGTTCAGTATGCACCCCAGTTGATATTGTGAATTTATGAAGCATGGCAGACAGAACACTAAAACTCCTGGATCTTATACTCAAAATAATGTCCAATAAATAATATATAAAAATATGCTAATAAAAAATAAAATACTTAATAAAAAGAAAATGGCAATTCATAGGTAGTAGAAAAAACGCATATACATATATAAAAATGACATTATAAAAATTACATTACATAAAATTAAAAGTGCACATCAAAATAGATTAGAAATAGCAATCATGTCATATACAAAATATAATTTCAGTGTTCACTGAAAAAAAATAACAGCTGAACAATATTCAGAATAAGGATGAGTGCCCAACTCATCTGTTTAAGGGGAGTTCTAATTCCAATCCTCTCCCTGTTTGTGTTAATGAGGATATGACAGTACAATAAAAAATCTGTGCACAAGACTCTTAGGGGTATATTTACTAAAATGTGGGTTTGAAAAAGTGGAGATGTTGCCTATAGCAACCAATCAGATTCTAGCTGTTATTTTGCAGAATGTACTAAAGAAATGATAGCTAGAATCTGATTGGCTGCTATAGACAACATCTCCACTTTTTCAAAACCACAGTTTAGTAAATATACCCTAGTCTGTTAAATATCTCTTTTCATAGAATGTAGGGATAAGAATAATGTGCCTGATTCATTAACGATCTTAAATGAAGAGGTATCTTATTTCAGTCTCCTGGACAAAACCATGTTACAATGCAAGGGGTGCAAACTAGTTTTCTGTTTTGCACATAAGTTAAATACTGACTGTTTTTTCATGTAGCGCACACATATCAACTTTAAATTTCAGTGTACTAATAAGCTATCAAGTATTTGTGTGCTACTTTTCATGCACATGTGCAGTAGGGAAGGGTGTATTTTACACAAATAAAATCGACTCGCGTCAAACTTTACACCAGTTCCACTATTTACAAAACACCTTAAGATAACATTTTTTGCAACATCAAAAGTTGCATTTTCAGGAAAAAAAACAGTCATATGTGAGTGAGTTTTGCCCAAAAGTCACAATGCAAAATGTTTATAATTTTAACTTTAGCAAGCTAAATAAAGACCTGCAAAAATAAATTGTCATTGATAAGGAAATATTCTTAGGAAAGAATCCCCTGTGGTTAAATCATAGTAATCTTACTATAGCATTTGTAAAATCCATAGCCGGTAAAAGACAATTTTACCTATAGCTCAAATCACATAAATCCCTAAAATAAAGAGGAACGTCTAGTCACTCATATTTGCGTGTTTTGTAATTAAGTTGCAAATAAACCTGCTTGACAATCATTGCTGCCTGTGTGTGTGGAGATAGAACCTGAAACTGTGTACATTATGCAAGTTGAGGCATAAATCTGTCCAGGAGTCTAAATTATAGGGAATTATGAAAATCAATTAAAGGAATAATCCAAGTGTGAATGACAAATTGAAATAGGTTGCAGAATGTACTCTAAGCAGTATAATTATAGTAAGGGTGAGAACTTTAAAGCAAATATTCTTATGCATATTCATTTCATTTATTATAACTTCATATTTAAGATTAATTTATAATGTGGAACTTAAGGCACAGAGACAAAATGAAAATAAGAAAAACAAGTAAAGATATTTAGTTGAAAAATATATGTTTAGTAGAAAATTAAAATAGCGCATATATAAAGCTTTTAAACCATTGCACCAGTGATAGGTTAAAGCACACCTGATTGAACAGACTAAAGCTAAACTCAAATGTACAAAGCTTTCAAAATGTATTGTCTTTAGTATTACCCCTACAAAATGAGGTGTATATTAAAAATAGGTTATTAATAGTGACTGATAAGTTTACAGCATGCAAACTAATATCTTGAGAGGTTATGTCGTTATTCAGGGGCGGATTAGGAACTTAAAGAGGGCCTGGAAAAAATTCTGAAAGTGACCTCATGTAGCTGGGACCAAATAAGTGGTAGACGGGACAATACAGTAGGCAGAGTTAGCACAGCTTTAGCCCTAGCCACATCGGTGTTAGGCAAGGCAAATGGAAAACGCAATGGTAGGCAGACTCCGCCTGCCACAGTTGGCGGAGCTAACACACAAGTTGGGCAAAGCATTTCACTGGTAGGTGAAACAAACACAAGTAAGCAGAGTCAGCACACATTGGTTATACGAGTGAAGCAGCTTAATCCAGCAGCAGGGAGTACTCAAGGTTAACATTCATTTAACAGTAGTTGGGTCTCCCACCAAATCAAATTTCTCCCTAAATGTATAATAAACAAAAATAAAAAACATATTGCCTCTGCGTACCTATTTGCAAAACTGATGTCCCAACCATGGTGGTGTGTGACCTTACCCCCAAGAATTGGTTCCACCCTCCCAATGGTCTCTATTCCTACCAATGCCCTCTCCACCTCTTTATAGTGTTAGTAAAAATTTCAAATATGAAAAAACACATACTTTTAAATAAAACTGTGATTATTTGTAAACACACTAGCATGAACACTTAAAAAAAGAAAGCTTTTTTTCCAAATTGAACAAAAGTACTCCCATAGATGAACCATACAAAATGTATTGCAATGTTTTTTTTGTTCTGCGTGATAATTTATCTAGTATTAGTGATACTTATACAATACAAAGAGCATCCTAGTGACCGCCATACAATATAGAGAACATTCTTATGTCCGCAATGCAGAGAGCATCCTGGTGTCCCCATATTATAACAAGCACATTTTTGTAACTGCCACACAAGACCAACCCTTCATAATGAATTAACACCTCTTCAAACTCCAGCCTCATTATAACAACCCCTTTCTAATCATTAACTCCCTCATACATTTTAATTATTAATCCTGATGTTGTCAATTCTATTTGTATTCATTAACTCCAAAAACATACTGGTCGGTTAATTGGCTACTAAAAAATTGACCCTAGTCTCTGTGTCTGCGTGTGTGTGTGTTAGGGAATTTAGACTGTAAGACCCAAGGGGGCAGGGACTGATGTGAGTGAGTTCTCAGTACAGCGCTGCAGAAATAGTGGCGCTATCTAAATAACTGGTGATGATGATGATTAACCCCATTCATTGCCTCCCTCAATTGCATCAAATGACTTTAATGATTTTGAAGTGCATGTGTGTCCAGTGTCTGTCCCTGTGTTTGTGTTACTGGTGTGTGTACAAGTGTATGTGTGTCCCTGTAATTGTTGAAAAATTACTTAACTTAAGATGTCCAGCTCTCAAGTCTAGTAGCATTGTATCCATCTAATTTTGAACACTGAACAATGCAAAACTCTTGCTTGTGGTCTTACTACAACACCCATGAAAGTGGTATTTTATTGCAGCATCCTGATTTAGAACTCAGGACCTTCCTGGGTGAACTTAATTGGTGTTGGAGGACATAGTTTGAGAGTTACTCATGGCAGTATTTTATAAGCCATAATATATTTATATAACAAAATGTATTTTGAAATAATTCTAAATGCAATAGATACTTTGAAAGCAATAAACCTTGCCATGTTATGGGAACAATATATTATACATATATACATATATAAATATATGTGCTACAAGTACATGTTTGTATGCTGGTTCTCCCTAAATTAAAGAATAACTTCGCCTAGACGTTCCACTCACTTTTGGTCAGTTTGGAGTTATTCTTATTCACAATAGTATGACTAGATCATGTTTTTGGAGTGTTTTGTTCCAGGATAATAAAAACATTATTAGCTCATGGATTCTGGCTTGCCAGCATTGTTATTGTTATTCTTTCACATTCAAATGAATTATGGTCACTTCTGAAATATCCTTTGCAGATGTGTTATCTGTTTATTGAGTGATTAAAAAAAGACAGATGCGGATCTATTAGTGTATAGACACAATATCGGTGTAGTGTGGGATTAATTTATCTGCAGTGTTAGTTCAGTGAGCATTAAATAAGAGTGAAGCAAAATATTCCAATAACAAAAAACATTTACAAGTCAATGCTTATAGACTAAAATATTAGCAAAAAATATATTTTATTACAGTTGAAAAATATTAAATGCATTTTAAAGGGTCTATCAAAAGCTTAAAAATACATATTTTTTTCTGCTAAGATTTTTCTTATGAAATATTGGGTAAAGAAAAGAAGGAAACGCTTTATAATCGACTGTTATAAATGTCTAATATTCACCTGGACAGCTTTCTCATTATTTACCATATACACATCTAATTTACTTTTTTGTACACTTATTCTATGTAGTGTAGTGGTGCTTTATTTATATATATATATATATATATATATATATATATATATATACACATAACATGTTTTTTTCCTTATTCAGATCAGGCACAGTTGGCAGAAAGACATTTGTGAGTCACTGACCATTTATTGCGGTGCTATAGCTGATTGGCTGCAGGTCACTAACCTCTTCTAAGTACTTTGGCTCTTGGTCCCCTTGTGCAGGGATCCCCTGACCTGACCCATATGACACGTCATTGTGAGTCCAGAGGAGGCGTAGTCACTGTGAAGCCACATTTAGCACCAGCCAATCGTAAATGACTTTGATCCTGGAACCAGTGGTTAATGATGGCCATACACTGACATACTAGTTAATGACAATGGTTGTGCCGCCTAGCAATTTGCCTTCTCCTCCACTATTTAATTTAATTTATTGCAATAAACTGTGACCTTTATTTTCCCAATATCATCGTCTTGTGTCTTTATTTTAGAAGTAAGATATAGGACTTTTTGGTTTACTTTGGGCATAGCAGAGCAAGTGACACATCTACAATCTGCAGTTTAATATATAATATTCCCTTCGCTATTTGGACTCACATTGATTTGCCTGGGGTCTGTTCTTACATGTCAACCAAAGAAGAAAGTGAAAGGTCTGTTTAAATACCTAAGGTATTGAGAAAGAAGCTGCAAAATGTAAATATTCTAAAACATTTATTTGTAACCTATCTAAAGTTAGCAATATTTGATTCATTTAATGGTTATTTTTTACGTTACAATGTGCTTTAATTGTGTTAGAATTTAAATGGTATCTAAAATTATGAATGAGATTAATTTGAAAAGCTTAAATTACAAAAGAAGTAGTTTCCCTGTAATACGGAAAGAGACAAAGGAAGAAACCAGTCATGGATTTTACATAATTAAGTAATTAAGGAGGAGAGGTTTTCTATCTATTGTGGATCACTATTTAAGGGAATCGGAAGATGAACGCCTTCACACTTTGAAAAAATTGCTATTAGGAACGAAACGTGTCAGGGGGTTGTGGAGGAGAAACTAAACATCATTCTATGTATCTGCTTTGCTTGAACAGATTTTGATTTGTTCGGAAAATTTAATCAGAGTGTTAAACATAGTAATGAACATCTTATTGCGTATATAGAGTAGCATATGGAAGTCTGTGTTATGTCTTTGAGAAAATCGCTCCAAAGCGATGAAACGCGTCAAATGCTTTGACTGATGCTGACATATACTGCTGTAAACCTATTTCCATTATTGATTGGTGTTGTTTGAATACGCTGCTGACCATCCGGAGCCAGAGCACAAAGGAGACTGAGGAACCAATACACCTGTAAGGGGTGTGAGGGGGCACATTCATTGCTGCACAGTCTGCACAGTCCAAGGTTGACAGTGCGACTATACCGCTCCCAGGACGGTGAAATCCAATTAGACAGTTCCAGTAATCTGGTAAGATACCAGCTATTCCCTCACTACCACAGTTTGGTATATTTAACATCTCTCTGTCTAATCATTATTGACTTTGGTTAGCCACTCTGTACAAGCAGCCGAGGATAACAACATTTAAACAGGATTCCTCTATATATGTAGTGAAACGATTATATCGCACTCTGATATTATTTGTATCTAAGAAGTTTCTTTAAGCTACATAGAGATAATCTTTTGGATTATTAAAGGAATTTCAAGTGGATATCCACTGACTATATATTGACCAATAAGATAAATTATTAAGAGTTAGTCTGTGCAATAATAATAATTTCATTTATTTATGAATTCTAGATAGGATATGTAGTTTCCTGATATGTGTTGAACAGTTTATATGGATATATATGCGATCTATTAGTTGGTTGAAGTTTTATTGTACAGTATATTATATGGTTTTCAAGAATTTATATAATAAATTGTTTCGAACTATCTGCAGTTCACATTTGTTCGAAGTTACAAATTCACTATTGCAAACTTTCTTCTTCATTTTCGGTATTTATTTATATCTAAACTTTGTCCATCCTGCGCCTAAGTGAATTTGTTTTGTTTTATGTCTTTGTGCGGGCCCTTATGTGTATAAAAAACATAATAAAGTGGATAATGTACCCCGTACTGTAACTTCAAGTATAGCATCGCTGAGGAGGTAGGTGACTACATAAAATGATAACGCAATACTTGTGGAGCTCTATTGTCTATAGAAAATATTCCAATATAGGAATTGGAATGCCATATTGCTCATTTATTTCTGCTTTGAGCATTCTGCAATGTTTGCTCAAAATAATGAATAATCTTGTGCTGCACAGCACTAGTGTACCTTTTAGTACAAGATAGAAAGTTAATTATCTTACAAAAACATCCTGCATATAATATTGACTTCAACGGAGAAAAAATACCAAGCATGACATTAAGTGTCTCTATATTGCTTTGTCATCAAAACGGAACTTTTCTAAACTTAATAGCCTCAAAATCTTACACAGCTAAGTCGTGGCCGGAATAATCCCACAATGTTAATGAGTAAAGCTTTAAGTAGCTCAGTGTTCAGTATGCTTGTACAGAGTTTTTTCCTTTTTGAAGCTTTGTGGAAAATAATTCGTAAAAATACAAACTTAAGAAGGTCTCTTTGCTTTCCTAATATGTTTTGTCTCTTTGAATAGCCATCATGGTGTTTCATGTCTTTGTTAAAATAGTCACTAGAGGAATCAGATAAAAACTGCCACCTGAAGAATTTGGCAGCACAGAAACTAAAGGAATCCCAACGCTGCACGTTTTATCTGTTTGCAACGCCAGATGTAAAGATCTACAATGCACCACAAAATTGGTTTTCAAATGTTTTGAAATTTAATGTAAAATAACATTTCTCAGCTCTCCCTTGGTCTATTGAGTAAGAAAATATCTGCATATTTTATGTATGCCCTAAATAATATAGCAATGGGAAAAAAACATGCCTCAGTACAGAATATAGAGATGCTATTGTCTTCTTAAATATATAACTGCAAAAATACAGAACTGTCTAAACAATCCTATGGAGTATTATTTTAGATTGTACACTTGCTATTTTCTTTCCTGTAGGTTGAGATTGAAGAAATTGTATTTGCACCAGTTTGGCAAAATTCAGAAGCAAATTTTCAAATTGCACCAAATTTTCTGGTTTGCTGTTTCTACCAAACACTTTGAATAAGAAATTATTGTATTTCTAACTTTGAAATATTTTAACATTTGGATTTTAGACAACAAACTGAATTTGTGTTTCAAATTAAATTTAATATGTATTTTTCCTCTGAGAATATATCTCCTTTACACAAGTGGAGTTCCACATTCGGAATGACATCCATATGATAAATGTCAATAGCCAATTTTTTTGGACACAGGTGAATGCAACAACACTTAGGGGTAAATGTATTAAGCTCCGGGTTCTTCAACACCCGCGAGTTTGGCGTCTTTGGCGTTTAAATTTAAAGCAGCGCTGCCTTGTAAAGGGAAGTTTCCGTTTACAAGGCAGCGCCGCTTTAAATTTAAACGCCGAAGACGCCTAACTCGCGGGCGTTGAAGAACCCGGAGCTTAATACATTTACCCCATAGACTTCAACTTGCCATTAATTATCATACAGTGTACGTTATGGGTATGTTTCCTTTTTCTTTTGGAACACAAATGATATAACAAAAAGAGATAACCTAAAAGACACTGTGGTTACTTATGAACTCTGCACGAAATACAGTTTTGTTGTATCTAACAACCACCAGTTAACATCGGTGGAAGACTGTCCAAAGCATTCATACTATCAACACTGGGTGAGTGCTTTTCATTACTAAAAAGTAATCTACTTACTACACAGTGTACACTGTTATATTATTTTTTACACTAGAGCTTCATGGATTAAGCACTGGAATAAACTTTTTTCTGTATTAGTTTCTACCAATGAATCAACAATTTGATTCACTGGTTTGACTCTGTGAATCTCCATTCTTCTTGCCCACTTTTTAAAATTCAAGTGCTTTTACAGACTGGAAACGGTTTTACACCCTACTGGAAAGTAAAGAACTCCCGTATAATATGCATTTCCCATCCCTTAACCTCATTTAAATAATCTCACTCCACAAAATGAAATCTCATTTTTGCATTGGTCCATAAACTAGGTGCAGTAGGCAGTTAGCAAGAAACACCCTTGCTCTGCTCAACTTCTACCATCAACCCATGTGACAGCGCCACGTTGCCCAGTGAACATATGCACTTTGTTGGAAAACTTGATGTATCAGCGCAAATCAAGGTGCATCACATTATCAAACAGTATTTTTCAATGTGCTCTGGCACTCCTGCACTTTGTGTGTTCAGCAGAGAAAACGTAAGCAATTACTAAAAAGTATTTGCAGCTTAATATTTTATGGAATTGAGTTTCTACTTGTGGAATAATTCTTTGTTCTCGATCAATGTTATGTTACACCTATCAGGGTACACTACATTTTTATATAGCACAATCATTGTTCTTAGGAATCGTGGGTAGGTGTACATTTAGGGGTTATCCATTGCTGATTAATCCCTGAACATTTTTGGGCATAACTGACTATGCTTTTCAGTTACAACTCCTCTGACAGCACGGAACACACATTCAGACACTACACTGGAACATGGACAAAAAAAGCATTTCAATAGCAAATGTGGATAATTTGACCGCCGGACAAGTTTCTTTTGCAAATATTGCTGTGGATCATAATTAGAAGTACTAGAGGGCAATTCTGGTATACTTCCATCACTTCTGTCCAAAAGTTGCAGAACTGGCTGACTCTCCATCTTCTTTTTCAAAAATGTATTACATAGTTTCCATCAAAATAATTTTCTGTTTTCCTAGGAGAGAATTTTGATGACAGTTATCTGACTGTCATTATTACATTCATTAACACTGACAGGTTGTTGTGAATACACTGGCACATCCTTTTCTCTGAAATGTTTCCTTTCTTCATTTCATTTCTTGCTACATGAATGACTGAAGGGTTTGTGTGTTTCTCTGCAATGGGCAAAGCATTTGCTATGTGCCTATTTTCCAATTGCATTTTTTTCACATATACACCAGTTGACATCATTATGAATTACATCTAAAAAGGTAATGCTGCTTAGGACAAATGAAAGTGTTTTCCTCCGTGCCAGTAACTGCAAGTATACTGGTGGAAATTGCAATTGGTTGCTTGTATATCGAGATAGAAACAAGTGCAAATGACTGGTACAGAAAACAATTCTGCTTTGTGGCAGTCAGTGTGTTTGGAAAAAATACAACAGTTGAGATTGCACTGAATTGCCAATGTATTTTCACACCTAAATATGTAATAATAGTAATGACAAGTATAGAAAACCAGTGTGTTGTATAACTGTCATGTACAGTATTATCAGTCAGACCTTTTTTAAGTGATGGTCAGACGTGATGTTGAACTCAATTATTCAATTAACCTCGATGATGCACACAGACACTCACATACGCAGCAGCATGGAGATGGAAAGAACTGCAGTGGTAACCAGGGGCTACAATGGAACACAGAGAGGATCTCTTATTTTAATTTTTTTACACCAATTCAGTACATATCTCTTTGTATACAAAGTGGAATATTTCTCCAAGAAAAGTTAAAGTTATGATATTTGTACCTTTATTATTAAAAATGCTTATTTTCAAAATTAGAATGATTACATCGATTAGTTATCATTTATGAGTGGCTACCAGTCTCCACCATTTACAGTACAAAAAAAAATAAGAAAATAAATAACACAGTACAAGGCTTTATACAAAATTCAAAAACCATTGCAAAAATGCCTATTTACTGTTATACCATATGTTATACCATACAATAGATAGCAAGTAAACAATTTTGTAGCAGAGAGACCTGCATCCTTGCTTTGACATACATTTGTTTATGTAACCTTTTATTGTTTTATTGTGCTGCAATTATCATATTAATTTATTATACAGAGTATGATGTCAGAATGATCTGCTTTTCTTTGTGAAATATATTCCCCATTATTAGCTGTTTTATATGCTTCGACTATATGTGCTTTATTTACACACTGTTGCTTAGATACTAATATTACAGCCCCAGGCAACAATGCTGGATGAGCCCAAAGGCTTTTACTTACAGTGCTAATAAAGCCTTCCCTACATATAGGACTGGTGCTGCATATCTCTATGACTATCTTTTTCTCTCGCTCTCTTGTACTCTTTATAGTACAAGTTATTTAGTGTAATGAATGGTTAACACACCAAACTTCCATCTACGTTAAAGATATACTGCAATACAAAATAAACTATTATTTTATCTATCTATGATTATCTTAACTACCGTACTAAACATTTATGTTTTGCTTTCACTAAAGCAACAAACATAGAACCCTAGTGTATAAGAGAAAGCGTCATTCTGCGGACCTGGGGATTCTGAAATGGATAATATAATAGATTTGCAATTCAACATTGGAAAAAGTGTTACAATTCATGCTCTCTTTTTACATACATTGGACATATTTTGTTTTTAAGCAGTGCACTACCTCATTTATATGGTAAAACATTCACACAGCAATGCTGCACATTTGTCTTCTGTTGACTATTTTGTACAGAAAAATGTTCACAGAAAATCAAGCATTACCAAAGCATGAACGATAACAGTATATTGATCTGGGTTCAGTTTAAAATAACCATGTGAAATTATTTTTTCATGTATATCAGAGTGACACCTCTAGCCATCTGTTATGGTATTTATAGGGATAATGTACTATCTGTGAGCTTCACTCCCTCTAATCGTATAAGAGAATTAAAGATAAGACCATACAAACAAAAAGGGGTATAAGCCACACGCAAGAAAGCAGTCATTTGCCTTGATTTAAAACATCAAAAAGCAGTAAAGACTGGGGTATTACTTATCTGGCACCTTGCTAAATAAAAAATATGATTATTTACCTGTTAATTGCTACTCAAATTAATTAGCAGACACATTTACTTTAATGGAAGAATGCATGCACAAAATTAACAGTACCCTATATTATTTATGCCTGTGCATAGTAAAGAAAACATGCTCTATGATCTGTTAAAATACAAAATGAAACAACATTAAAGGAAACTCTGCCGGTCTGGCAGTTATTAACAGCAAATAGCCCACCTGACTGTGGTTAGTTCCCTGTGGGAATTTCTAATACAAACAGTATGCCCTCACAGTATGTCTAAGTAACAACAAGAGTAGCTGCATACAGCTTCCTGCTGTTCCAGCAATGACTCTTCCAGTTCACAACTAATCTCTTTCCGCAGAATGCGGTTTTCCATCAACACAGCCGTCCACTCTGCAAAACTGGCCTCCACTCACAAGAGCTGCTCTGCAAAGGGGATGACGGAATTTGCAGCACTCTGGTTAAAAAGTGCCCCTATTGTTTAGAATTTCATGGAATATAAATGTGAACCAACAGTCAAATTAAACTGTTTTCTCAGCAAAAACAATCCATTGTCAAATTATCTTGAAAATATATTTTTTTCCTATTAGAGTTATTGAAAGGTAGGGAAACTGAGGAACTTTTAATACACTATATTTGGGACTGCAAAATAATTTATAGACATGCAAACCAACAATACTCGGACACAACACACAATGGACCAAAACAATTAATTCATTATTTTTTTGAAAAATGCCCTCAAGCTAGGTAGGCAGACAAAAAAGCACAAATGGTTCTAAATAAAAGAGGGAAACAAAAACAATGAATCTACTTTATCTGTCAGGTAACGGTAAAACAATAACTTACAGCATATATACCTCATTAAATAACTATAACTGTTATTTAGCACCTTCCAGGTTGTTAAAATCGTCTGTGCCTCTCTTATAATGTTCTCCTGTCATTCACGAGATGGCATAAATGTAAGCAAACTAGTTACTGAGTTACCAAATCCTTTTTATTAAATTTTCTTTGTGTTAGCTGAAGTTAGACATAAGTATGGGTGTGTTGAGTGAAATGACTCTAACATGAAAGACTATGAATTCTATTTAGAAAAGGTTTGGGGGAAGGGGACACAATCCAATTATTTTCACCAAACATATTAGCTACAGGGAAATACCTTTATTACAGAAAATAGCGGTATTTGAAATGTATTATATTTTTCTGTAATTTTTTTATTGAATTCATATAAACAGACTAAATATCCAGCAACACATCATAGTATACAGATCTGATTACGGACTTCAAGAAGTCCATTACAGAGGAACACAGTAATGCAGGCAATGTTATATATTGGGGGGACTATTGGAATAAGTACCAAATATCAAATAAGAGTTTGGCATAATTATGTTTTACATTTGTAAAGTGCTGTCTGATACAGCCATTTTATTTTCACATTGTTGTGATAATTGTTATTGAGAGAGTTAGACAGACAGACAGATAGTGAAATAAACAAGCCTCGATGTAATCCAGCTTTCAACTTCAGGTAACAGGGAAGGAGACAACCTCTTCAACCTTTCTGATGTTGTAGAAAATCTGCTGACAGTGCTTCTGCACAATTCATTTTTTTAATGACACAACAGTGTTAAAATATTGTAATAAACCAAGCCAGAAGCAAATTTGCCTTAGTCTGACTTATATTCAGCGAGAATATAGGTCAAATAACATCCTCATTGCAGTTTCAATTTCTTTAGGACATTTCATTTTATTACACCTATATTTCTGTGTCACATACAGCTTGTTATGGTAATATACAGATTTTATGCCACAATAATTGGGAACAATTGGCATTAAGTATATCATATTGCAACTTTAAAGGGGACGTACCACCAAGCTTTGGTTTGCATTTTATTTTTACATTGCCTAGTGCTCTAGTCATTTATTTATTTTAAGAAATGGTGTCTCACCATGGCTGTTTTAGCCCAGAAAGCACCAAGTCAAGTCAGATTATATACTGCACTATGCTTTCTTCCTGGCGGCTTTCTTACAGCGCGCTGGCCTCACCAGCATGCCGAAGCAGAGGAGATGTATGAGGAAATCACCCTGGGAGAAAGCACAGCGCGTTTTGCAGCTTATCGGAAGCCTAATCACGCGATTAGCATACCAGGTGCACTCATTTACAAGAGCTCTCTTGGGCAGAGTGGCACACAGTGGAAAACCAGTTTTTTTTATAAATAATAGTACACTCTAGCACTCTACAAGGTATAAATAAAATGTCCATGCAGGAACTGGTGTCATATGTAAACGTCTAAACAGACTTCTTTAATAAAGTAAGTGATGTAATCTACTTCAACAGATGTCTTATATTAAATTTATTTTATGTGGTTGCATAAGCTCTTTGGACCAAAATAATGATATTCTAATTGAGCATTTCTCAAACCTGCCATCATTTACCCTGAGTGGGCCCATTTAAATCACTGCATGAGATTAGATAAATTAGTATTAATGACTGAGACAGTCTTTATTCAACCTGTGCTCATCCATAAATTCTGGGCTGTTAATCACTAGTTATGAAATAAATTTCAGTTTGTTGAAAAGTGTTGACCTACATTTGAAATAACATGCAAAACTTTATATTGAAGCAAATAATAGAAATAATTTGAGAATGCAGACAATTCTATTAATATAGGAGTTTTCTGTTTACCCTTTTAAATGGAACATTTCTGTGTGAGTTTACGAGTTTATGGATCAAGTCTAAATAGTGGATACATAGTGACCTCTGCTGTTGATTTTCTTATAGTACACACTACAGTGTTATTAAATAAAAAAAATGTTCAGATACATGGCAAATATATCATACGGATATATTTGTTGTTGAATCGAGAAATAGATGACATTTGGATACATAATATAGGTTTATGTATTACAGAATAATTTTAAAATATACAGTTTGATACAATTTGCTTTTCACCAAACACATTTCTGGTTTAAAATTTATGCAATCCAATTTCACTTTACTTTGGCTGTATTAAAAAGGCTATGAAAATATCATTTGCAATTTAATTTAATGATTCCAGCAATATCCTAAATGACTCTAAAATGCACTTCCATGAGTCCCAAGAGCAAAGTTTCAATTTAATATACAATCTTTGAATCATTGTGGGGTCTTTTTAAGCATAAACTAAATTTAATGCAATTGTGCTTATGTGTTAAAAGATATTTCAAACCAATATCATTATTTTTGCTTTTTATTTTATATAATTATTTTTACTCACATTCAAAGTGCTAGCAAACTGTGCTTATACTATTATTGCTCATAAAATGTGAAGTCCCTTTATAGTCTTAAAAGTTTTCATCCTTAGCAATTATGGACATCGGGAGGTAATTGCAGAAGAGGATAAGGGGAGTCATTACACAATGCACATGCATACTGTATAAAGTTCCTAAATGTTTTCTGTATCTATTGTTTTCTATGAACATGCATCAGAGTTTTCTTTGTATTCCTATTTTCATAATAATTAAAAAACAAATCTTCTTTATGAAAACAGTATAATGATTGGTTTGTAAAAATTTTTAGATTTTCTAATAACAGAAGAATAACTGACTAAATTAAAATAAGTTAATGTTAATATTTATTACATACAGTATAGGTGTATAACCCATGATGATATGAAGAAAACAAATGTGACAACGCAATTCCTATTAATGCGAGCTGCGTTAATGTTTACATTTAGGGTGGTGTCAGGCGA